>NC_056731.1:830330475-830630475 GCF_019279795.1 Protopterus annectens
GTGATGGATTCTAGAATGACATCACATACATCTGGTCATCTGACTTCTGGTTCCCATGCTATCCCCTTGGTTAGAAGCTGTCAGGGTTTAGCATGTGTGTGTCAATAATACACATACACAGAGCCCTGCCAAGATCTGCTGCAGCTCCTGAAGTCATAAAACAATTTCAAAGCTTCACCCTTCCAGAGTAGGAATTACTTCGCTCCAAAGTCAATGAAGAAAGCTTCAAGTACAGACTTTTCATCTCTAGCTGCATTGAGAACAAGATATAATCTTTATGGCCTAAGCCATGTAATTTAATTTCAAACCATTTTCAAAGTTAGGTGGATTGAGATTAACTTCTTCTCTTCCAGTATCCTCTGTTAAAAATATACACAAAGTTACAATAATATATGTATATTTCTTTTTCTGTCCAGAAGGGCACACTGTTGGGACATTAACATTAGCAGCTTTACAAATACATTTTTCAACACAAGCATCTGTACAAATCTATTTGATATACAAATGTCATAATGCTTTACAAGACACATTCACTCCCCTACTTCTCCTGGCATAGCTGGCAATACCTTGCATCACAGAGGGGTATGCACATAGGGAACAGAATTTAATGAATAAATGACCAAACTGCATACTTTTACAAAATAAATTTAAATTAAATTAAATAATGCAACCTACATGCAACTACAGGTGGAGTAGGGAAGATCTCTCTACATCCACCAGAAGCACAGCAATATCCCAGTTACCTGCCTAACAAAACTTTGAAGTCTGAGGTTAACACATTTTCGCAAATTAATAGGATTTAGGAGCTTTGGAGTTCAGACTTCTGACCTAGAAAATATCGGTATTTCTCCCAAAATGAACACAGTTTCAGGAAGTCTAATCTGCATAGTTCATTTTTTAAATCATGGGCCGTTATTATTCCCCAATGCAGCCTAAATTTGTTACATGGTGCTTCCAGTAAATTTTGCCCTAACCCTTTACTGGGCATGTACCCTTAAACAGACTCACCTCTTACACATACCATAGTCATTAGTGGAACTGCTAGTCACTCTTCAACCACAGCCTGAGCACTGGCTTTCTTCCAGCAGAGTGTAAACGGGGTCCATCAGACCCTGAAAACTATACACCCATAAGCCTAACCAACCTTATCTGCAAGGCCATGGAAAGACTCATTGACCTTAACAGGGACATAGGTGACTTCCAAACTCTTGACCCAACCAAGTCTGGCTTCATTAAGGGCAGGTCTTGCTATAGATTTCTCCGAGAAGGAGAAGGTCACCAAAGCACTGGATGCGGGCATAGTATATACCCTCCTATCTTGACTTAGCCAAGGCCTTCGACACAATCCTCTACTCAGATATAATTGATACTCTCTCCCAGCTGGGAATTGACATATACGTCACTAGGTGGGTAGCAAACCTGATCACTGACAGAACGAATACTGTCAAAGTTGGCGATTCCACCTCCACCCACAGACTAGTTACCAGTGGTGTACCACAGGGATCTGTGGTGGGCCATGTACTATTTGGAATCTACTTCTCGGACATCCAGGTGAAAGTAAATGGCCTGTGGCTTACCAAGTTCACAGATGGCTGCAAACTAGGTGCAATCATTGAGTACCCAAACGATGTTAAAATAAAACAAAAGGGGCTAACAGACTAGTGATTGGTGCCAGAGTCAATGGTCTTAAACTAAATGCAAAAAGTGCATCATTACCCCTTTGGCAAAGAAGTGGCCCCTGAAAATTATATTATAGATAGCGCACCCCCCCCCAAGCTCAAACAGTGGTGAGAGACGACAGCAATTTAAAACTTCGATCACCATGTCGCCACAGTGGTAAGAAAAGCCTTCTACGTTGCGCATCTCATAAATAAGGGATCACATGCAAAATTAAGAATGTTATATAATTCCTCTATACTGGACCTTCATTAGAGTTGCCTTTTGCATGGACCTCACCAGACACCTGCAATAACTGGAGAGACTACAGAGGTTCCTAACCAAGAAAATTGAGGACCTCCAAAACATGACCTGCACAGAAAGAGTGAAGGCCCTGTCTCTGTATCCTACAGGCTGCTGAAAAGTGACCTGTGCCTGGCCTACACAGCTATCTCTGACCCTGTCCTAGTGGATATGCTGCATGTCTGCAAACCAAATGGGATAAGGGTGACTCCCTCCAGGGATCTCAACCTAGCCTGTGACACAAACATAACATGATGGAGACACAGATACGAGTCCCAGAGATTGCTGCTCCTCTGAAATAAACTCCCACTTTATGCGAAGCAGATCTCCTCAATGACCCTATTTAAGTACAACCCTGACAACTCAACTGGATGGGAGACCACAAATTCACCCCAGGGGTGGCACCCATGTCCCCTCATGGACAGGGGCAGCCCACGCTAATCACCAATTTGCTCTGCTAACAACGACCATCTAACCATGGTCAGCTAGGGAACAAGGGTATTAACGCGGCTAGGCTTGTTAAGGCCCTAATGCCATTAACCTAGCCTCCTATCAACCTGTTATTGCATTTCTATTTTTTGGGACAAGTTTTTTTTTTTTTTTTTTTTTTACTGCTACTACTACGCTACTGTGTCTACTACTGTGAAGACAAATAGCATAATGGCATCTGGTGGGAAAATGGAGATAGGCTTTTCTTCCTAAAGGTTACAGCAAACAAAAACATGAAGAACTTAATTTGCCTCCGCTTAAAATCTCCCCGGAAGCATCAGCAATTATAAGCTTATACCAAGGGTTTCACTTTTTTTTTCCACTTCACACACAGCTTGCAGAATTCCCATATAGCAGGATCACAATAAAACTCCATATCAGTATAGTGTCAGACAGTATACATACTGGAGATCGATCAATGACAAATGCTTTATCAGCTTCATGGATTGTGTAACATTCTTAAGGCTGACTAGCACTCTTATAAAATGGTATATTTGCTGAGCTAGGCGTGGTAAGGATCAAACCTAATGTAAAGCTGTCAACAGACTGATATGCTGTCTCCTGAAGGATTACAAAATGATGGCCTAAGTACTGTCATCATGTTACATTTTCTTTGCCATTTGTAATTCCTTTACACTCATTCTACAAAATCAGTAGTTTACAAAAGTTAACTCTTTGCTTAGCAAAACATGCATTTCATAATACTTAGCACTTTTACAATATCAGTTTTCTAGAAGAGGTTCTTCCTCATAATTGCAGATGCCTGTTGAAGTGAGTAAGTTTCAGTTCATTCACGAGGGATATTGCACAATTCAGCAGTATTTATTCCTACCTGTGCTGCTGCTGTCTTGGCTTTGAGTATTGGTTACTTATTTACAAAAGAACATTAAATCATAGGAAGATAAGGACAATTGCTGACATACCTTTTTCATCTGGGATTCAGTGGAACCTCTGGCTCCTACAAAAACCATTGCAAGTGCAGAACAGATACTCATTGGGGAATAAAATACGTTTCCAACTGCATTAGTTTCACTTATTTTCTTGAAGAGGTCAAGAGCAAAACAGGTAACTGCATCACCGAGCTTGTCCATGGCTGGAAATTAGGGAAAAATAATTTAAAATGTTAATCACCACACCTTCTCCATCTGTACATACAGCTCCCCCTTACCGCCCTTCCCAACAGGTAATGCAAGTCATTCTCCTGCTTTTCTTATCAGACAGCAATACTCTATTACAGGCAACTATTGTCCGAAAAGCTTGCACTGAGAAATTAAGCACAATCGATGTTTCATCTGTGTATTTACTTATTTTACCAGGGTAGAGCACAGATAAGAAAGACCAATTACAGGCTCTGGTCAGGCTGAATTCATAAAGTAAATTATGAAGAATAAGCTTACATACAGGGACAGAATACAGCAATAAAGACAATCCTACGTTTATAAAGCATAATAATATAGAAAGAATGCAGAATAGAATACAATAAGAAGAGAGAGTCCAGGGAATGGAGATCAGTAATGGATGAAAGGAGGATGTGAATTAGAAGGGGAGGATATTTCATAGATTAGTACTAAGCTGACTGCTCATGTGCCATTTTTAAGCCTGGCCATTACCTCATGTGAGAATCAAACCCTACACCTAGTGTCCATAAGGTAAACACGTTATATTTAAATAAAATAGTAATATATGCCATAAGATTTAGTTACAGAGTTGTTTGTTTTGGCATTTTGTGTTTAACAGCTTATCCAGACTGAGTAGCGAAAAGTAAAATTGAAACTCAAAGGCTACCATGTAATTACACAAAGAATACACGATGAAGATGATTGGGAATATTCAGTCAGAAACGACATATTTTGATTACATTAGTAGCAAAAGCAAGTTGGAACTTAGTGCAGAGGATTAAGGCTATGAACTGTTAAGATACTTCCTGTAGGCCAGAGTTTGATTCCTTTAGCCTCCACATGCCTAGTGTGAGACTCTGAGCAAATTACTTAACTAGACACAGGGAAACCGTTCTGACTATATGCCTACTACCTACAAACATAATACTTTGAAAACTAGTGTGTTAAATGTGATGTCTGTCACCATTTACTTACTTTAAATTCTCGGTGTTATGTCATTTAAAAATTTTAGGATGAACAAAGTAACATCCTGGGCTAAACTCAGATACACCCCTTAAAACCGGAACATCTGAGACTTCCTCTAAGAATGACAAATCACTCAAAATTTGACTGCTTGATCAGTGTGGATCCAGAATTCAATTCACCTACACAACACTGATCCCATCACACAGAAGCTGGGAAAGGATAGCATTTGCACTGTATCTGGAACCATCAGCAATTCTGATTGGAAATTCAAGAATTCAGATGGAGGCAGGAATAACTTGTATTGCACTTCTCACAGATGCTGCACTACTGACACTGGACATCTCCCATCCATCCATAACTCCTATTTCCCATTTTGCTCTTGGGGTCAGGGTGCCATTTCAACAGTGACAATCATCATGAGCCAAGGTTTATACTGCCGGGTGGCTAGCCCTGCCGCTGCAGTTAATTCATACTACTGACTTGCACACACACTCGCTCCTAAGGCTAATTTAGTGTCCAATCCACCTACTGCATGTCTTTGGAATGTGGAAGGAAACCAGGACACCCAGTGGAAACCCACGCGAACACAGGGAGGACATGCAGACTCTGCACAGAAGGCACCCAGCAGAGAATCGAACCGAAGAACAGTAAACAACGCTAACCGCTGCACCACCACAGCCACCCAAGAGACATTACTACTTTAACTTAGTCCATTGCAAGAATACAGGTTATGATCAGATTACAAAATGCAGTTAGATAAAACAAAACAGGGTACAAACTATGCAACATCTCAAGAATTGGTTGAAAAGTACCCCAAGTTAAATGGGCAGCCTAAAGTTAGATATTTGGGAAACTACAGCAATAGAAGAGTCCATGAAGCTATTGATGAAGCCTTTACTAAAATTAGATGCAGTTTTCAGAGCTGGACGACATTGAAAATAGATGTACGTGCTAACTTACATGCTACATTTAGAAGAGGCCTTTTTGGCTTCCTCCTGTGAGGAGTTACTTAATACACTTAAAAGGATGACGGAATTTATCTGAACAGGAGTAATACCAAAGGTAACATGGACTGTGGTTACCTCCTAAAGAAGGTGGAATTTCAGTACCAGACATCTGGCAACACGACTGCTACACAGCCTGTGTGTATACAAGAGATCAATGTAAATCTCAAGAACGTATGTCAAAATGACTTCAATGGGACACAAATGTGGCAATAAATGTATTATTCAGAATAGAATTTAGCAGCTTAATGAAACATCGCAAAAAGCAAATCTAAAATGGTGGATTACAAATACTAACTTAAATGCAAACAAACAGTACTCTCAGCGCAGGTGTCACATTTTGGAATATTCAACCATAATTCACATTCTTTTTATCTCTCGAATGCCAGCTGTAATAGTTACATTATTATGGACGTTTCCCAGGATCACATACTGGAACACTATGTAATTTTAATTCCTAACACTCCTCATTACAGAATTTGTAAAAGAAAGCAAGTCAAAACACAATGGCAGACTGACAGTATGTTTAACTACGCTCTGCTGACAATGTCTTCTGCTCACACTACAACTTTATATTTAGAGGATAGTTGAGCTTTGTATATTTAATTTTGGCCTAGTTTGCTTTCTGACAGAACACATATCCTTTCAGGTCTAGTTGCTTAGAAGCAATGTAAACCTACTTGAAAAGATCCATTTTGACACTTGTGCTTTTAGCTTTCCATCATGCTAACAGTAGCCTCCTTCATACATGGCCAGGTGGCAGGAAAGTGTGGTAGGCGGTGACTTACTAGAAGTTTTTTTCTTTTTTGGGAGGAGCCAAGAAAGACAGGGTTTAACAACCAACTGCAGAGACATTAAAGATGGATATCCAAAGGTAATTTGTAAAATAAAATGTGTGAAACATTGTCTGAAAGATGTTTTACCAACAGGCAGGACGAACAAGGCTAGAAGTAAGAGAATGACATATAGGAGTTGGACATCAGGAGGCAAGAAACTATAGTGCGTGGAATAAACAGTGCAGAGAAGAGAAGCAATACCTTGGAAGGAGGAAAATGGGAGGAAAATGGGCTGTTCCAGCTTTTGCAGGTAATTCAATGGGACCAAAAATGAATGCCACCATTGGAGAAGAATGGCCAGTCATGAGCAAATGGATTGCAGAGATTAGAGGAAGATGCCAGCATGGGAAAGGGTTGAAGTCATAGGCATACAGGGCATTAGATTCCCTTAGGACATTAATATCAATGATTTCAAGTGGAAGACGTATTAGATAAGATCGCAGACATGGACATTTTGATGCAGATTGTGACTGATCCCAAAGATGACAAATTCCATGAAATTAAGAAAATTGCAAGCACCAGAGACTAGACAGAAAGTGGAGAGGTAGAGCAGTAATGCAAGATATGATATGTTCCACTGGTTTGAAAAGGGGATTGGAACCATTCTAGGTCTATCCTATGCTCAGACTTAGAGAAATGCTGGAGTCCAGCTGCAACTTATCTTACATATTTTCTTCCTCAGAGTATACAAGAGACTATAGTTGCTAATTCATAATGCATGTTTGGCCTGACTAATGACGTCACTAATTAAGAATGTAATTAGAATGGGGCAGAAGCTGCAGGTTGTGTGTAGTGCAGGAGAAGTGGACAGAGGAATTAATAGAGGATAAACAAAGCTTAGTGGGTCAAGGGAATAGGCAGAAATCTCCTAACATGGGGCTGCCCTGTATGCATTATATACAGAAAGATATTTCCAGTGTGGTGGTTTGATATTTATGAGATGTTAGTAAGAAAGTTAGAGAGGACCGTCAGTTATTCTGCTCTTCCCCACCTGACAGAACTGCAGACCAATTCAGCCTTGTAAATAGGTTGTTCATAACAGAAAGTCAAATAAATGGGGAATAATATAGTATATGCAAATTAATTATTTGCATGGTATGCATGACATCAGATGAGGATTCTGTGAACGGATACAATTAAGTCAGGCTAATTATATTTGTTTGAATAGAAGGTGAATTTCTGTTAAACAAAAATGAAAAGGAAAAGCTTCTTCACTATGGCACAAAACAGTATTGTACTTAAAATGCGATCCTGCCAAGTCAAAGATACAACCTACAACGAAACGTAGATTCAACCAATTATGTTGAGGCAGTTGGAACCTAATCAGCAGGATAATAATCACATTTAGGGAATCTGCACTAGATAGGTGTACTGAGAGCCAAATGAAAGCTTAAGCAGAAATCGGATGATTTTCTGTGTGCTGCATGTATTTTCTCTCAACTCTGTCTGCCTATAAGCCCCCAGTGTTCTACTGTCCTCTTCATTTATCATACCCTAGTCTCTAGCACCTCAAATGACAAGAAACATCTTCATCTAAGCTAGAGGGGAAAGACTTGAACTTCACTCGGCATTTATCCACAACAGGCTTGAGTGACCTATTTATTTAGCCCAAACCCTTACATAACTATGTTGAGTCCCCTATGCTTCCTGACCACTTCATGTACATATGTTGAAATACTACAAGTGCATGAGGTTAGCCCTTCCACTCCCAAAAGGTGCTAAGATTGCAATAGATCAGCCTGCTTCTCTTTCTTCAAAATGTGTGAACAGGCATCAGATGTCCATCTAAAGTGTTCCCTTATCAACTCCTCCAGCAACCAAGTCTTTAGCGAATTCCAAGTCATCTGGATCTCAGTCTGAGCTTTATCCATCTGCATCACAGAAGGCACCCTAGAGAAGTTTAACAGGTTTATTCTAGAATACTCCAGCAAGGCATAGATCAAAAGCACAAAATATTCCAGTTACACATTTAGCAGAGAGAGTAATCATATGCAGAAGTGAGACTGTCATTCATGAAGGACTTGCCATTTTGCATAGAAAACCAATAAACTCAGCTAAAATAGCCTCATCTCTGACTTTGTACATCTCAGATGTCTGATTGTGGGGAAAAATCATAATGCATTTCAGGTTTGTTTCATGCAAACACAACGGTTCAAATATTTAAAACCTATTACATATACATAAAACTAGCCCTGCAAACAAAACCTTTTGAATTGAACTGATATGAAAGTTGCTTTCATCTAAAGGCAACCTCACACCCACACAACCTTGCTGTGTAAACTTCATCTAAAACTAAGATAAAAAAATAATGCCTCATCTTCTTAAAGCAAGAGTCAAGACAAAGACAAAAAATGAAAGCCAAAAGCCTAGAATCAGGGAATGGTTTTAAATATTTCCGTTACACAAAGTTGATAAGAATAAAACTTCTTGCATTAGCATGCATTTTCTAAAAACAAGTCAAACTCAAATGTTTGCCATCTGAACGATTTTTCAGAAAATTAAACATTCCATGAAAAACAAACCAGGACAAAAAGGCAAAAATCAGGGGCATTCAGTGAACTCAGGGACAGTTTGAATGTCACATAATTTCATCTTTGTTTCACATAAACAGACATAAAAGTACTCCAACTTATTTCACACAAATGTACATTAGTTCTGGGATGCCAGATGGTTAGGGATGCCAGATGGTTAACTGAATAAACAAAGAGATCAAGTTATTTCAACAAACAACCTCCAGCTAGCAGGTAGGAGAATAAGCAGTGTATTAGCAGAGTCACGTGTAGGTGGGGCAATACACCAGTACACCCCCTTCGCACATCCTGTCCTGAACCTACCACTGTGTGGAGGGAGAGGAGGAGAGAGGCCATGGGGAAAGGGTAAGGCATAACAATATGATGCTGCAAAGTCTTTGATGTCCACACTGGCCTCAAATGTAAGGTCAGAAAGACCCCAGATGAGGCTAAAGATACATCCACTGACGATCAAGGAGCAGAGACAGTGGCAGCAACAAAACAAAACATAGAGACAAAGACAGAGACATATATATATATATATATATATATATATATATATATATATATATATATATATATATATACACACACACACATATATATATATATATATATATATATATATACACACACACACACATATATATATATATATATATATATATATACACACACACACATATATATATATATATATATATACACACACACACATATATATATATATATATATACACACACACACATACACACATATATGTATCTATATATATATATATATATATATATATATATATATATATATATATATATATATCTCTATCTCATTATTAAAGGACTGTAATCTTCAGTGATTTGACAGAAAACATGCACACACATTTTATGAGGACTAGATCAAAATGGGGAAATGTTAGGGATATTCTATAAAATCAAGGAGAATGTTAACTTCTTTCACAAAAATGGTACCCAAAGCTTATTAAAATGTGTACTAGCCCTCGAAAGCCAGGCTGTAATCTGAGCAAATGACAAGGGTAAAGTTACTGCCAGCCACAGAGAGCCCCCTACCACCACCACCACGGGCACGATTGTGAACTGATTTTTCATTTGTTTGGCTATCCGCCTTTTTCGCATGCTTAGTACCTGCATGGTTCTTGAATGAAGTACCATCTTGTGAATCTGGCGGTTTGTTTTGATTTAGACATGTCTTCCACGCAATGCCTTGCCATATTTTTTTCTGAAACAGCTGCATTTTGACTTGTTTTGGCTGCTACAACTGTGCATACTGAAAGCTAAGAAAGTGTTCTCATCGCAGCTTGGTGCTTTACCCATTGCTCAAGGAACATTTTAAAAAAATTCTTTCATATACTGTCGTTGCATTCTATTGGCGTTTAAATGACAAGCAATTTCTGTGTTAGATTTTTAAACACAGAAATAAACGTATTCGGTTATTTAACATTAGTAACGCCTTTGAAATTCCAGTTATTGCAGACTCCTAGTTGAGTTGCACCGTTTATTTATTCATTTATTATTGATTCTTCATTATGCATTAGAGATGTGTACTCCTTACTACCTTTTCTGTTAAGGAATGGATATTATATTTGTATATACTTAGTTGCAAGCATTTATTTTCTTTTTAATCACAAGATTCTGTACGAGTTTTGTTTTACCCTATGAAAAGTTGTTTGCTAAAATGTATGTTAAGGGAAACAAACAGTATTTACACTCGATTAGGTTCATGAATCTTCACCAAGACATTCTTGGTTACTTTTATCAAGTTCAGGTTTCTTTTTTGAAAACTTTATGTTTAACACCCTGTCTACACTAAGTGGACATTTATTTATGCTTTTAATGTAATACAACTTTAAATGTGAAGGTATGTCAGTGGGTTCAATTAAGGCAGCTGTTTGTAATTTTGTAACACACACCCCCTTTTTTTGGGTTTTAAATTGTGTTTGATGATTTTTTCCTTTGTCTGAAGAAGTCTTCCTACTAAGGGAGGCGAAAAGCGCTTTACTTTTACATTTCCTAATAAACCTTTGGAGTTTTACACCTGCTGGTTCAGAACCTTTTTGTTTGTTTTTTGACAGTTTGTTTTTCTTCAGTTTTGGAAGGGTAAAGTTACTGCCAGCCACAGACAGCCCCCTATCACCACCACCATTTAGTGATGACTGAAATCCTTGATGATTTGCCAGAAAAAAGGCACAGACCACAAAATATGAGGCAAAGTCAGGAACATGAGGCAAAATCAGGAAGGGTTTCAACATGGTTTCACAGAAAACACCCACAGAGTAAAAATTAATGCTTAAACTTATTTCATACAAATGTACAGAAGTCCTTTAAGCCCAGACTGTAGCTTGTTACTAGTCTCACCTTTCTACTTGTTGCTGTCCCAGTGAATCATGGGAAGGCAACAAAATAAAACTGAGGCACTTTACAAAGGTTTGCACTTTGCAAGTGTATCTGCTCTTTTATTTAAAGAAAATTTTCTTTAATTAAAAAGAACAAATAATATCTTCATAAGCCTGTCTATTCAAGTGTCAGTCATTTATTATTTTTGTTAAACTAAAAAAGGCTTAATCAGTAGGTGTCTTTAGCATCACATGCAACTAAAATGAGTTAGCAGTGCTTAGCAAAACTTTAAAAATAACCTTGTCTGGTCATGGGCTACTCCTAGAGCTGTGGGTCCTGGGCAACCACCTGATTCACCCCTACTGTAATCCACCACTGCTCCTTATATCTGAGATAACGAAAAAAACCCAAAAGGATCGGTTTGGAATTCCACTAAATCTTCTAACTTCTTCTTATGATGCATAACACCCTGGAATCTGAAGTGATCGTTTCCCCATCATGGGAGACAAGGGGAATAGATGGGAAAGATGAATAAGTCGGGCTGGTGAGGTAAAGTTAGGGCTCATACCTATTGTTACTGGAGACCAGGAATCCACTCTGTCTAACCTTGAAGTCCTCATACCACCTTCTTTTTTCTTAAATTGGACAGCCTGATTTTTGTTTACATTTGGACTACTATCAAAAGAAAGGAAATGGTTTTGTGGGGTAATTTCTGTCACATCTAGGTACTGGAGAAAAAAATACTAGTTTAATCCCTTGCATTACTGTACCTGCTTGGGATACCTCTAAACACCTCTAAATAGTAAATCTTTATCAAGAGGATAACTCAGTAGTTGAGCCTTCACGTCCTGTGGAAGATGCTGGAGCCTAAATCAACTATACCTACTGATGACATAACCACTGCTATCTGCGCTCTTAAATGCATCATTCACATTATATACACATTTTACTGAATATTTAGCATCTGCAGGGACAGACTTGAAGCTTTCATTTCAAGTCTTGGTTAGAAATTCTAGACCTCTTCTGACTCGCATTGGTTAACATAATTAAAAGGAATTTACTGCGGTGGTGGCGCTGCGGTAGCGTTGTCGTCTCACAGTAAGACGTCCTGTTCAATTCTCACCTAGAGCGTCTTGTGTGGAGACATGCGTGAATGGGCGTACCTTCGTTGAAAGTTGTGTCAGGGCCGGCAACTCGGCTGTCCCAGCAAAGGATTTTTTTTTCATTTAAAAAAAGTCAGAGGAAAGAGTATCTTCCACATCTGACTCAAAAGGTAGAAAGAGAAAAGATGTAAGAGGCATACTCAGAGCCCTTTTAATCAGGACTCCTCTTCTTCCCAAGAAGAATCCCTTTTTTCTTTTAGTAGGCAAAGAAGGAAGACAAGTTTGTCCTGGTTTAAGGTTCAAATATCCATTAACAGTCCTTGGCCAGTAGTAAATCAGTCATCTGGGATATAGTTCTCTCAAGGAAACCTGCCTATACGAAGGAGGAGATACAGGTTTGGTTTTCTGCTGCTGTGTTTTTTTCTTTTTAGATACATCAGGAAGAAGACCCACATGACCGGTAAGGGTATTCATTTTCATGCCACGGGAGAAGACTCTGTCATTGCACATTACTGGAATGAGTCTGTCAAGAGATAAGCTGGCACTCTACTGTTCACAAGTAGTACATACACTTACACTTCCTCCCACGGTCCCCCAAATATCACAAACAAATGCTGACTGAGCATCTCTACTCCCAAAATATCAAACTAAGGATTCTGTTACTTTGGGCATATTTTTATTCAACTTTCTTAAAATTCCTTGAAGCAAAAACACTGGACTTCACCACGCTATCCAGAATTTCAAAAATTGTGGATTTTTCCCATGTCATCTATAAAGCTTAAAATGACAGAATGATGCATGTTCCATTCAGCAAGGTGACACAATCAACTTAACAGACAAGGAATGATCCACGTTAACACTGACACTACCATTTTCTTGATCACTAAACAAGGCTTGTTCACATGTCCCTGTGCATTCCTACACAGCTTGTCAAAATACATTCAGTGGTTGTAAAATTTTTGATAGGGATCAGTAAAAATTTGTAATAATAAATTTACCAAACTTTGACACATTGTGTGTCTTTGATGCTTTACCTTAGTCTGCTTCTCATCTTATCTATGCAGACCAAATGTATCAGTGATAGTACATAAAAACTAAAACAGCAAACACCAGGACTCCGAACATGGATTAGAATTTCCTTTACATGCGACTCACACATTACAGTGGTGCAGGGTATAGAAAGCCTTCTACATCCATATAACCATCCTTCCTACTTGGGATCTACTGAAAAACAGCTGCTACTGTGCTGTTATGTACTATATCAAGCAAAATTAGTAGCTCCGTCAAATATTTTAATACTGCAGATTCAGATATTCTAAGCTTCAGCTTAAACCATCTACACAGCTCTTCCAAGCAACAGCACATCTCCCAAGCAACCACTTCAAAAACAACAAATACACAGCCGTTTTTACTATTAAAATTGCTTACTGACATGTTTCCCTGTATTTTACAATTTCCTTTAATGTGAACTTCAGAGAATTCTTATATCCCATAAGCCTCAATCTATATCCTTCAAAGAGAGTAACAAACTAAATACAGACCACTAAGTAAATTCCTGTCTATATAGTACTCATTTTGTTGTCAACCTGAAAAAGTTCTGCAAGCCACAGCAACAACAAAAAACCTATGTGGCATAAAAAGCTTAAGCAAATAAAAAGGCACACCCTATGTTTTTTTAAACATACATAGTGGCTGGGCTACAAAATTGGATTGTGGTGTGAGAAAACAAAGATTTTAAGGAGAATCATTAGACATAAGGGTAGAATAAATGTCAAGTCTTACAGCCTGATACCAGATAGCATGCAAAAGACCACCTTTGGACTGCAAGGGGATGCCTTTCTTTACTGCGTGACATTTTCTGATAAATGAGAATGTGTTGCTCAACAGCAGACTGCAAGCTCACAAAGAGGACTAGTCAGCATTTCCAGAAACAAAGGCCAGGTATAGCAAACCTATTTCATAATGCACAGGCATGCAGAGTTAAGTAACATGTAGACATTCATCACATTTGAATTCCAGTGAATGCCTAGGCAAACAGGGTACACACATTGGCTTCCTCTGCCAGGAACACATTGCATCTGCATCTACATGGAAGAGTTGAGTGTAGAAATGCTGATACAGGGGTATTACACCTTACTTTCGATCAGCATGTGTCCGTTGTCATAGAAATGTCCTTCTACACTGCACAGCATATAATCAAAAGCACTGTGTTTAGATCCAAGATGTCACTGACCTCCTTTACTCTGCCCTCATTCGGCCACTCATTGAATATAAAGCCCCTTCGACATGTATCTGTCTAGACTGAAAACCCACCATGATACCTTACTAAAAGGATACAAGACCTAAACAATATGTCCTACATGGACAGACTCAAAGCCCTGTCACTATACTCGGTATCCTACAGACTGTTAGGAGGTGACCTGTGTCTGACCGAAGTCATAAGCAAGTCAAATTGCATCAGAAAGTCTAGGGACCTAAACCTTTACTGCAGTATTAACAGAACAGTTCTAAAGATCCAATTCTTTTATGCAGTATTAACAGAACAGTTTGAAGAGGCACATATATCTTGCAGAAGACACCTCTGCTGTGGAGCATGCTCCCTATCCATGTAAAACAAAGCTCATCGCTGTCCATATTCGGGCACAGTTTGGATCTATGAATAAGAAGCAGATAATTTACCCACAGACTGCCCCTGTGCTACTAATGGGCAAAGGACTCCCCTGTACTACTAATGGGCAAAGGCAGGCCAATGAAACAACAAATGGAATAGGTAAATTCAGGCACCAAAAGGGAGACTGGATATGTTTAACATGCTCTGCAAGGGCTCCTAGCCTAGTACCTATGAATCTATGAAAGTTTTCATCAAGTTGCATGTATTTGGGCCTATCCATGTCATCACACACACAACTTAGTTAATCACTTATTTTGCAAAACAGCAGTAAGGACAGCAATAGTGTAAGCAAGATTAATGCCCTGCACATTTAAACAGTGGCTAGCAATCCTTAGTAGCAGACTTTTCTCCAGCACTATGGTGCAGTGAGGTTCAAACATCAATTTTACCACCTTGCTCCAGCACACATCCACAGAAGGGCACTTAAGGAACTGTGTGTAACTGCATCCTTCTGCTTCACACCTCCACATACAGGCACCCTTGACCTCAGACCTATGACCATTTCGAAGAGATCTAGAAGCAACCCTGCTTTTCCATTGATGTAATTAAAATAGGCTAAAATAAGCTAAAAGCCTGCACCATGATAATGTGGATCAATTAAAAGAACTCCTGCACAGAAGTAAAATCACCAAACATTTTACTCCTTAATACAGAACTCTTGCCTACGTTACAGCTGAATCCGTAGACACTGAATTCAATCACATCATGGATAAACCAGTGAAAAGCTTACTTGCAAAGTCTTCCACTTACAGCAAGACAAACATCAAAAGGCACCCAACAGAAAGCATAAGAAGCAGTACATAATGACTACTATACTATGAAGAAGTGAAGAGGAGCTGCAGAAGCCATAATGACTTGGTGCATTGGTCAAGGAAATAGCCGTAATAACAGAAGGTCGATGGTTCAAGGCTGTCACATATTTTGATACCATGCAGATCAATTTAATAACATGATCACCACAGAAGGTTATTTATTATGCAGTATGTATTTTATTATACAGTAACATTATATGGCATTTTTTTTATTACAGTAAATAACAGAGTTTTGTAATTCTCCGGTATGGTAAGCAAAGTGCAAGAGTTAGTCTATTGATTTAGTTACTTAGTCTTTCTGCACTTAGTTCTTGTTTCAGTATTTGCCTTGATAATTTGAAGAGTAGGCTTTTCACTGGTTTACGTATGGTGTGCTTGGATTTCCCGTCTAGGAATTCAGTTGTAACACTGGTAACCTGAAGCCCTTGTCTCTACTACTAATCTCCGATTTTGACAAAAATTATACTACTTTACTGTTAACTACAGAATGAGGTCTTTTGACTTTAGTCATGATTCAGTCATATAAATCATGCCTTGTACTTGTAGCCAAGATTCTAGACAGGTAAATGCGTTACATATACTGCACTCATTTACAGCATGCTAATTCTGAACCATTTCAGTTTGCTTGCTTGTGTCTGGTATTAGCCAGAATTCAGCACAACCTCTCCACACACAACTAAGGCAGACTGTTACCCAGCAGAGCGTTACAGTAAGGTATACTTCCTTATCATTCACAATGTGTCATACTGAAACTGCTAAACATTTACAAGAGAACAACAGCGAAGAGGCAGTAACTATATCTAGGTTTAGTGTGAAGGTCACGAATTAGAGCACATGCTTACAGAGCTATTGACATGGGAGGGGTGAAAGTAGTAAGTGAGGTCATATGGTGATGTACACAGTCAGGGAGAACAGTGCAGGCTGGGCAAACTTGGTGATATTGTTATGTCCCCTTTTTTTCTGCAGGTATGTTAACAGTCTGACCCTTGATCTTTCTAACCTAAATGGCGCACACACACACATATATATATAAATAAATAAATGTAAATGACAGGTACAATATAGAACCATGTCATACATAAAGGAAAAAATCCCTACCTTATAAAAGACTGAACACCCTTTTTCCAAACCGCGCAATGCTCAGTCACCGACCCAAAACAAAGTTGCTGCACTCATCCCTTCCAGCCGTTCCTTAAAAGGCCACCACATCCTAAACAATTTTCCTTGTTTCATTCTCTCTCTCTACCTCTACAAGGATTCTCACACTGGTACCAATAAGTAAAACTCAGATTTCCCATTTTTCACACTGTTCAGCATTTCAGTGCTTTTCAACTTCCTCAGCACATGCTATGCGTAATATGAAAAATTTTACTAAATTTCCTTGAAGAATTTGTCTCCTTGAATTCATATCACAACTGTATTGGCACAGCAGAGTGAGTAGAACAAACTGAGTACTATGGGATGGGATTCTTCTAAAGGCAATGAATGTGGGAAGAGCATTCTTAGTTCTTTAAAATGGCTAGTTATCAAAGCATTTCTGCAGCTGAAAAAAAGGGGTTTATTACACCGTGCAAAAAAACTGAGAACACAAACCTCTGGGAATCATTCAGACAGTGATGTTGGGATCAGAAATTTAAGTAATTCTGAGTACAGCCATTCTGTGTGAATGAAAATAAGATCCTACAGGAAAGGACAATGCATGTTAATCTCATCCAGGAGCATGGTCTGCATTCTGGGAAATGAATGGTTAGCCACAAATTAGTACATGATCTGCCATTAGTATGTTTGCCATTTCAGCAATTTATCAGCAATACTACACATTGCACTGTGTGGAGGTTTGCATTGCATAGGGCATTAAGACGAGATAAAAAAAGGCCTTTTTTCAGATCTTTCTTCCCACAGTCTTAAGAATACCCCAGCTAGTTTGGAGACCCACATCACACCCCATTAAACATATGCACAATATATGCAAGCTTGATTAGGAATAACAAACTCTGCGGTCATTTTACTGCAGCCAAAGCATTATTATTGCAATAAGAGACATAACATACAAGCTACGTACCTCTCAATGTCTACTGAAGAAATCTGGATAAAGCCTAACATAATGGGGGGGGGGGACAAAGCCCCAATGATTTTAAATATTGCTCTTATAAACTTAGAAAGTTGTTAGAGTAACAGGATTTAACAATATTTGTGTTGGCATTTTTTTTTCTGAAAGATATGAAATCTGTAACTCAAATGTATGTCATTATTTAGTTACTTAAATCCTCGGTGACTTGTCAGAATACCACAAGTTTTATGAGGAACATACTAAAAATAAGTGAAAAAAACCTGGACCTTCTGCGAAAATCTGCAGAGTTGAGAATTATGATAAGCTAACAGTAACTATCAGTAAGATATTCTTGGTGTATGTCAGTTTTGCACAACTGGCAGGTGCCATACTGGAGCATCTTATAACTGTTTAGCCTTAAAAATGTGTGTTCGTGTAGGGTTGATTCCATAAATAAAAGTATATACATATTTTTGTGCAGATAGTCTTTCAAAATGTGTTTGAACCACAGTAGCAATTAAACAATAGTTCATGGACAGTATTTGGAACAATGCACTTAAGATTAGCATGTTTTGAAAATTATATCTTTTTCATGTGACTATTTGACAGATCATGTGCTGCAGTTGTAATTTATTTGTAGAAAATGCACCAATATCTCCTGGTGGAGAGTACCTTGCATTTTATTTCAAATAGTAAATAGAAATTGAAAATATACAATACAAAAAAAAAAAAAAAAAAAAAAAGAAAAAAAACCTCAAGCACAACAGTGTTGTTTTTGACAGATATCCCATTACTATGTCACCCAAGACTATGCTATTAATAATACATAGTAAGTAAGTAAGTAAGTAAATAAATAAAGCATTTCAGAGAATGAATTGTTTGTGGTCATTGGCTGACTGGAGTTGCCTGGACTATGCCTTGGAATAAGCACCTCAATGGTTCTTTCAAGCTTTTTTTAAAGTTGTTTCAGATTTCAACTTTGTTATTTAAGAAGTTAACTTGTGACTGTTTCTGCCATTTCACACTGAGCTAGTTGGAGGAAGGGCTCTGAGCTAACTAATCTGTGATATATAACATTAAGTATTCTGTTTTTACTTATTTCTGAGTTATTGATAGCACTTTTATTTTACTCACTGTGGGTGAAGTATTAATTAGACTTTTCTACAATTGTTAAGTATCTGGTTGGGTTTGTTTGTTCTGATTTTTGTTTCCCATCCTCCCTACCTCTTGGTATCATGTTTTTATACTTGGTGGCTTTGCAGTTGCCCGCCCCTACACTCCTCCCAGTCTAGTGTCATTACCTCATTCTACCTACTGCAGGGAGAACATTTGAGAAAAAAAAAATGTATAATTTATATATTATATATTTTATATATATATATATATATATATATACACATACACACACACACACACACACACACACACACACACACACACACTTTCTAAGCTGGTTTCCTGCCTTTCCTATAAGTTGTCTAGTCTAGATACAGGATTTGCTGTATCCAGGACTGTTTGCAAGCTTCTGAGACCCCAAGCCTTTCTGTGTTGGAGGGAAGCCTTCTAGCTTAGTTTTGTTTCTTAGAACTAGCCAGTTTTCTAGTTTGTTTCTTTGAGCTTGTTCATAACTCATTGCAAGCACTAAATAAGCTACAAATTACTACAGCACTCAAACTTTCATCACTTGTCTAGAGGAAAAGAGTTTTTAGTACTTGATAAATAAGCACCTATCCAGGCATGTCTAAGGGACAGCTCCCAGTGTTTTCTCCTGTCTACCTGATGAATCTGGGCATCTTGGGGCAATGCAGCAATTGCTGCATGTACACAGTCAACCCTCTCCTCCTACCACCCAACGCTACAACCTGTGAGAGATGCACTTATATAACCAAACTGGAAGCAAAGTTCTATTCACCCAAGACTGAACAAGACAGTCAAGAGGAGAAGGTAAACACTTGCACCACACCACACATCACATAGTCCCTCAAAACACACACCTGCATTCGCGGAGACTCTCACAAAACATCTACCCAAGCAACAGGGACCTCCAAAGCAGAAACGCATGCAACCTCCACCCCTCCCCAAACACAACCCAAATGACACACAGCCCACAAACTCAGTGTGCCACTCAACCACAGCCCATAAGGCATAACAAAGTACCCAACACTGTAGTCGTAGGTGACTCTATAGTCAGGCACACTGATGAACCACTCACCAGGCTAAACAAGGAGAAAGTTACTGTCAGCTGCTTATCAGGTGTCAGGATCCACCACATAACACATGCACTCAGGTCACTCCACAGCAAGTACAAATATGACTCTGTCATTGTCCACGTTGGTGTGAATGACCCGACCTCCCTGGACTACATGAAAAGACATGGAGGAGCTTTCTGATCTTGTAGCCCAGGCAGGCATGACCCTAGCCCTGAGTAGCATCCTGCCATCACCCAGAATGATACCACAGTACAAGGACAAAATGATTGACTTCAACAATTGGCTAAGCTTCTGGTGTCTGCCTGGGATGACATGATCGACAAACCAAGATGCTTTGCCAGAGATGGCCTGCACATGTCGCCCTTGGAATTCCAGATACTGGCAAAGGCTCTTGCCACCCCTATAGTGCCTTTTTTAGGCAAGATTCAAATGACAAATTCACCACCGTAACAGGTACAAGCAAGCAAAGTCTGAGGGTAATGCCTACTTAATGCTAGAACTCTAAACCTCAAAATGCATTCACTTGAGGCACTCCTTAAAATGGAGAACACAGACATCTGTGCAGTGACAGAGACCTGGTTCAAGGCTCCACAGAGCACCCCTGCATTACCAGGCTATAATTCATACCATACCTTTCGGCCACCTAACCTGAACTGAAGCACCAAAGGCGGAGGCATGTCCATATTCATTAAGGATATCCACACCTCCAGGCTAGTTGCTCAGCATAATGCATCTGAGATTATCCAAGTGCAACTAACTCTAGGCAAGATCGCAATGCAAACTGTAGCTTGCTACAGATCCCCCACCAAGCCCCAGGATTCCCACTCCTCATTTCTTGATACACTGGAAAATATTAGGGTACAACCTAACACCCTAATAATGGGCAATTTCTACTACCCCACCATTAACTGGGGAAACTACTCATGTACAACTCTTGTGCTCAACATTTTCTGGAATTCATAAATTCCAATGCCTTGGATCAACTTTATCCATACCCTCACCAGGGGCAGCAATATCCTAGACCTGGTCATTGCCAACACGGGCAACCGGTGTTCCACACCAGAGGTCAATTCCTCATTGGTCAGATCAGACCACAAGAAAATCACCCTAGACATCCACATCCCGCCCCCACTTAGGGAAACCACCGTAAAAATTTTCTCCAAAGCCAACTTCACGCTTCTTAAGACAGAAGTGGCAAACTTCACAACACCCATGCTGACAGACAATATGAATTCTATACAATTGCACTTTACATGAGTGCACGGATCGTGCAATTCCTAACAGAACCAAGATGCTATCCTCCAAAAAAAGGAAGCCAATCTGGTGGTCCCCTGGTATAAAACTCTACAAGATTGGAGGAACTCCGTGGTCAGCCTCAGTAAGAAGCTGAGATCCCTCATAAAATCCTCCAAAGCTAGTTACAAAAACAAAATTGCCACTAATTCTAAAGACAACCACAAAGCATTCTATAGCCATGTCAAGAATCTCTTCTGTGGCTCTGCTTGACAGGGGCACAGGAAAATAATTTTCTTGGGTGGCAAAAGCCACGGTACCGTTTGGCTAGGCTTATATAAGCCCTAGGGCCAATAGCCTAGTACCTACCTATAATATTAAACATACACATTGTGTAAACAATTTAAGATATATCAAAAACTAGATTTTACAGTACAGCTAATGTGCTGTGCAGCACATTTGGGCAGCAGTTAGGGTTGTGCTACTTCATTGGGTTTGTACTTCTTCTACGTGTCCCATCCCGTGTCCAGGTGGGTTTTGTGCCGTGTTTTCGTTAATGCCCGCATCCTAAAAGTATGCCACGGTTTAACTGGTGCTACGTGAAAGTGCCCACAGGTAGGCAAGTGAGTGTACCCCCAGAAGACGGACATCATACACGTAAGTCCTTTCCTACCTTACTCCCTCTCAGTGCTGCCTGGGAAAGGGTCTGTCTGCCCTCCCTGCTGCTCTGAACCAAGCAAGGCTGACAGTGAATAAAAGGATGAAAAAAACAGCACACTACAGGAAAAGGAAACAATATGTTAAACATAAAATATAGCATAATTAACTGACGCTGTGCTTTTATGACGAGAAGCCGATATTTATTAAATCACTACCGGACTCCTTCAGTTAAAACTCACCCAACTATATAAACTAAGAAAATGAAACCAAACCTTCTTGTACTAGGATTCACACGAATTTACTTATTAACCACAAACTTATAAGGAAATGTATAACTGTGGTAAATCGCTCTAATTTACTAATACTACTTGTAATCTGCTGAATGGCACGTCTCTACAGATTATTCTCAAATGAAATGTCTGGAATCAGAGATGTACAAGTCGTAGCAGAGCGTTCAGTGTAAAAACAGTACTTACGGCAATTTTTGATATACATTAAATCATAAAGAAATTAATTAAATAATGACGCTAACAGTACCAGAAAGTAAAAACCAGAAATACTTACTTACTGCTAACTTGCTTAGTTTTCTCACAGAAATGAATGAACACTAGCAGATACGCATAGATGTTAGAAGGGAGTGTCTGAACAGAAATGGCTGCAGCTGCTCATATGAGTAGGAGGGGTGTTGGGAGGGAATGTGAAGGATAGAGACCTTCCCTTTTATCACCATTGAATGATTAAATAAAGTCAAAAGAGCAGTTGTCGTTTTCTTATCCACTTGTTAAACGTAAAGTGCCCAGTGAACAAATAGTGTGTCACACATAATTGCACTCCAAGGATCGCTGGCATACGTGTTTACTCTTGGCTGTGTTCAGTAAATAAGTAATTTCTGTTAACATAGTTAATTTTAAAAATCTGTCTGAGAAATGACTGAACGATAACCACATAATTATGTTTGTTTTGTATTATAAATAAAGAGGGATTAGTAATTAAAAATCTAGTTTTATTTTACAAGTAAAACTTATTTGATGTACTTTTAAGTTCTCAGTGGTATTATGGACAGTAACAATATAATACCTCATACCACACAACTGCCTAGATTTTCGCCTCATATTTTGGCATGTTCCTCAGAAAATTTTGTTTATCTGGTAAATCACTGGCAAATGATGGTGGACTTGAAGTCAGAAAATAATGATAGACAGTTGCATTTCAGACTTCATACCCTTCAGAAACTCCATGTTAATGTAAAACCTGTTTGTTATGCTATAAACTTTCTGAGTTAGTAAGAGCAATATTTAAACATTGTCCCTACTTTGGGGCCTTTATCCCCGCCCCCCCATTATTTAAGGCTTTGATTAGACTTCTTGCTTTAAGAAGTTGAGGCATGGCAGCCCCCTAGCTATGCCCTCTCTGAGTTCACAACTACAATGGCAATAATGAATATGATTCTTAAGTTTATTTAAAAAGGCATGCTCTTATCAAAAACAGCAGTATGAAAACCCAGTACCACTGACAGGGGGACCCTTGTTCATGTTAGTAGTGGGCACAGTAGTCAAGAATCAGTGGAACCTGAGTAGATAATAAACTTGTTAGGGCAACTATTCCTATTAAAGTGTGAAATTGATGCAGCTTTCAGAACTATATGGCATCAAAGAAACTACTACCATTATTTATTATTCTTATTCAGTTGTGGAAGTCTTCAGCTGCGGTGGTGGTGCTGCGGTAGCATTATCGCCTCACAGTTAGACGTTGCACGTTCGATTCTCAGAGCGTTCTGTGTATCGACATGCATGAATGGGCGTTCCTTTGTTGAAGGTTGTGCGTTAGGCCCGGCAAGCCGGCACGTAAAAATCTACTGCCAATCATTAGCAGACCGGAGTTCCACTGTGGCGACCCCTAACCAGGAAAAGCCGAAAGAGTCTGCAGACTGCAGTTGTGGAAGTCTTCAGCTTTTACATTGGCAATAAAAGAGTTTCTCTTCAGTGGCTGGCTGTTATCTGTCGTACATTTTATTTTATTTTATTTTGTTTTTCTTTTACTTACTGGGTTTTCCAAATGGATTTCATCAAAAAAAAAAAAAAACTTTTTTGTCAAAAAAACATTTTCAGTGAAGGCCTAGGGAGAAAAGCTCCAACATATTACAAACAGTTTTTAAAAAGGCATTCAGCAATATACATGAAGAGAGATTAAATAATACACATTAACAATTGCACATGTATTCTGTGATTAGATTACATTCATATAAAAAGAGAGGCTGCTGTTACAGTATAAAAGATACTTCTGTATTAACAGATGTTGAATACTAATCATTTGATGTGGTGTATTATTAGTGGTGGTGCTGCGGTAGCATTGTCGCCTCACAGTAAGACGTTGCCCTGTTCGATTCTCAGTTAGAATGTCTTCTGTGTGGAGACATGCATGAATGGGCGTACCTTCATTGAAGGTTGTGCGTCAGGGCTGGCAACTCGGCACGTAAAAATCTACTGCAATCATTATCGGACCGGAGTTCCGCTGTGGCAACCCCTAACCGGGAAAAGCCGAAAGACACAACATTAGTTAGTTTGTCAAATAGTCAATAGATCATGTGATTAGTGCTTAGAAATTTAAAGAAATGGAGGTGATGGAAGGAAATGGGTAGGGCACAAAATGTTAATATTTGTAAATCATTGAGTATATTGTTCCTTTTCAGCCACTGTAGCCAGATAGCACATGTAAATAAGTACTAAGCACATGCAAGAAGAGTGCCATTTTGTACAGTCAGCCAGAGTGAATGCAGTCGTGAATGGAGCTGCACATGCGAGTGTGTTTGAAGTGATGAGTGAATCAGTTTGTTTAATTACTTGTTCTAATTACAGTTCCTGACATGTTTATATACAGTAAATTTCTTGAACCCATGCACCGCTTCATCATCTCTCTTGAATGCATGAGACAAGAGACATGGTGTCAGAAGTGGGATCCGAAGCTGAAGCAACACACAAGCCATGAAGCACACTGTTAGAAGTGGAGGAATATA
Organism: Protopterus annectens; assembly: GCF_019279795.1. Classification (NCBI taxonomy): domain Eukaryota; kingdom Metazoa; phylum Chordata; order Ceratodontiformes; family Protopteridae; genus Protopterus; species Protopterus annectens. The sequence goes on from NC_056731.1 coordinate 830,355,462, forward strand.
CTGGAGTGAACTCGCAAACAGGTCAGCAGTTATTCAAAGGTAATTAAATTAGTTTAAATGATTTTTCAGTCACCGAATGTGTGGCAAAGCATTCAAAAGTTACAGAGACTGAGATAAACAAAATATCTGTAATTGTGACATACTGATAAAATTATTGAAAATAAATACAAAAGTGGTTGAAACAATTTCTGAAATGTTTAAGATGTATGAAAAGGCTAAGACAAACACATTTCTTAATAATGTACTACTTTTTTGCATTAATTAAAGCTATTCAAAGTGTCCAAAGTTTATGGAATATTCACACTGTCTGCAGTGTTAAAGTGAAGCCTTTTCAAAAAGATTGCTGTGCAATTGAGCATAATTACAAGTACCTGGTCTATGCTTGGGTTTAAATATATTTTGTTGTGATGGCAGAGGGATTTCGCAGATCTGAATCATTGGTGTTTGATAATAATATTGCTGAGAATTGACGAGTGTTTGAACAAGAATATGATATTTTCATACAAGCTGCTTTTACTGATAAAGATGCACATACAAAAGCATTTATACATTTTAATTTAGCCAGCTCGGGAGCCATTGAGAGGGAATAGTCATTTGTGTATACACCTGCTGTGTATGCAGGGGAGGGGGAGAACCACCATATTGTGATACAGACTGAAATGCTGGATGACCCTGAGCATTTAAAATGTAAATTTAGAGAAATGTGTAACCCTCAAATGGATATTATAATGAAAAGGCACGTGTTTTACAGGAGCGGCCTTAGGTCAACTGGTGCCCTAGGCAAAAGGGCTCTACAGCTCCCCCCTCCACACCACCTAGTGCCCGCATCCTGGTCTGCCTACACCAAATAAATACTGGAAAAGTGCCCCTGCTAGAGCGGCACCCTAGGCAGCCGCCTAGTTGGCCTATGCCTAAGGCCGGCTATGGTGTTTTACACAAGAAATTGAAAGCCTGGTGAAACTATAGCAGCATGTATTACTGACTTGAGAAATAAAGTAAAAGCAAGCAGATTTGGTGATTTGTGAGATGAGACAATAAAGGACACACTTGTGTATGGTGTTAATAATGATGCCATGAGAAAGATTTTGCTTTGAGACAGTAATTTTACTTTGAGGAAAGCCATAGAGATTTGTCAAATATATGAGCTTACAGAGAAACACACAAATATGCTTAAAATGAGAAAAGCATGCATACAGTGTCAACCAGTGAAAATGTTGATAGTAGGAAACAGAAAGCTAAGATAAAAAAGGAATGTAAGCTGAAGGGTGTGGCAGTACCCAATTTCAACCATAAACAGATTAATCTTATTGTTGGTTGTCATAATTGTGGAGGCAGCCATGAACCTAAAAAAAAAAGTGCTTAGCTTTTGGTCAGCAATGCCACAAATGTAAAAAATGGAATCATTTCAGAAGGATTTGTAAGTCTAAAGTGCCACAATCTTTTAATAAAAAAGAGCATCCAAAGAAGCAAGTAGATCAGTTTGAAAGCTATGAGCAAACTTTCAATGTTGATGGCATCTCTGCGATTAATGAAACTGTTAATACAGTAGACTATCAGTTGGCAGCAAAGAGTGAAATATTTTGTACTGTTTGGATTAACGGAAAACCAATAGAGCTTAAAGAGCACACCAGATCCAAGTGCAATTTTATATCAGCACAAAGTTTTGCCAAGGTGAAAGCTGGTGAGAAACTTGATTCAGCAAAGTGTGCAAAGCTTGTCGCTTATGGTGGTGAAGACATTCACACTGATGGCATAGTAGTTCTCACATGCCATTCTGCTGGGGACAGCTATGACTTGCAGTTTTACATAGTCAAAAGACACATGCAGTCACTGTTAGGCCTTAAAGACAGTTTGAGGATGGGACTGATTTTATTTAATAAGGAGGTCCACCATATAAGTCTGAACAACCATGATAGTTTTACACAGAATATTTTTAGTGAATATGCTGATAGTGTCAAAGACAAGCTTGACAAGCTACCAGTCACATATTCCATGAAGTAAACCCAGTTGTCAGAACAGCAAGGAAGGTTCTGGTAGCAATGCAGAGTAAAGTAAAAACAGCACTAGACAAAATGGTGAATTTAGGTGTGATAACCCCAGTAAAAGGACCAACTGAATGGGTATGCTTCATGGTCGTAGCTCATATGAAAAGCTCAGATGATATTCAAATATGTATTGATCCCAGAGATTTAAACAAGATGCTTAAGCATCCTCATCATCCAATGTGCACAGTAGCAGCTCTCATGCCAAATGCCACTATTTTTTCAGTCTTAGATGCAAAAAGTTCATTTTGGCAAATGTTGCTGGATCACAAGCCATTTGGAAGGTAGAGATTCTTGAGAATGCCATTTGGGATAAACTCTGCCAGTGAAATCTTTCAACATGCGATGGAGCAACTTTTTTCAGGTTATCCATGTGCTATCATAGTAGACGCCATTATTGTAAGGGTTAATGGTGAAGATAAACATGATAGGAACCTCAAGAAAGTTCTAGACAGTACACATGTAACTTACCCGACACTTGCAGCAACTGGAGAGACCCCAAAAGTACCTCACCAAGAGGATCACGGGCCTCAAACAGACGCCCTATGCAGTTCGACTAAAGAAACTCCAGCTCTACTCAGTTGCTTACCACCTACTCAGAGGCGCTCTATGCCTGACATACAAAGCCATGTCTAACCCAGAATTAATGGACATGCTCCACCTCAGGAGATCCAAATCCCTTAGAGCTACACACTCCAGTGGCTTAAACCTCAGCACAGCAATAAATAGGACATGCTGGAGGGACAGATTCATATCCCAGAGGCTCCCCTCACTCTGGAAAAGAATCCTTATTCATGTTAGGCAGAGCCCCTCACTGACCCTTTTCAAGAGAAATTTTGACGAGTGGATGGGGGATAAGTTTACCCCTGGTATCTCTTCTGTGTCCCTGCTAGACAGAGGCACAGTAAACTAACCTTAAAGGGCTATCTTCTGTGACCTACTATACAGAGGCACAGTTAACTAATCTAAATGGGAGGCGAAAGCCAAACACACTCTGGCTAGGCTTATAAATGCCCTAGGGCAGATAGCCTAGTATCTACCTATGAACCTTTGAACATGAAGTCAATCTTAAACTGAATCCTCAGAAATGTAAATTCAAGCTGAAGGAAGTTACTTATGTCGGTCATTTGTTTACCAGATCTGTCTAAGCAAGCAGCAGTTTTTGAGATGCCAGTTACAGACAATTTCACATCTTTACAACATTTTCTTGGTATGGTCAACTATTTAGGAAAGTTCATCCCAGACCTGAGTGAGCTTTCAGCACCATTATGTGACTTGAAATACAAAAATGTAAACTGGTCCTGGTTGGAACAACACCAAAGAGCTTTCAAACTAGATCAGTTTGAAAGCTGTGAGCAAACTTTCAATGTTGATGGCATCTCTGTGATGCTCTGAAACAGAAAATTGCCAGTCCACCCATGAGATATAATGATGTTCATAAACCAGTAACTCTTTCATGCAATGCTTCTAAGTATGGTCTTGGTGCAGCACGTCTTCAAGAAGGCATCCCAGTAGCCTGTGCTTCCAGAACTTTGACCCAAGCTGAGTTGCAGTACGCACAAATTGAAAAAGAGCTTTCGCCAGTAGTGTTTGCATGTTCGAAGTTCAGTGATTATATTTACGGAAAACCTGTTCAAATAGCAAATGATTACCAACCTCTAGTGACAATTCTGAAAAGCCTATACATTCAATCCCAGTACGCTTACAATGCATGATGTTAAAATTGCAAAAGTATAATTTCAATATTGTCTGTACAAAAGGCAAATATTTATACCTTGCAGATGCTTTGTCAAGAGCACCCAGACAAACAACAGAAAAGCATGACAATGAGAAAGTAGATCTTGAAGTCATGGAATTCAAACATTTTTCCTCATCACACTTTGATGAACTCAGACATTATACAGCTTTAGACTCTGTTCTTCAGAAGCTGACATATGCTATCAATTAAGGATGGCCAGTGCGACAAACCAATCTACCATTTGACATACAGCAATATTTTCCTTACTGAGACATGATGGAAGATGGAATCATCATGAAATGTCCTAAACTAGTTATTCCTTCAGCATTACAAAAGGAATATATCCAGATTTTACATCCTGGACACCTGGGTACTGTCTCTACCAAAAAAAGGGCAAGAGGCATACAATTTTGATCTTCTATATCAAAAGAGATAGAGAAGAAAACTCTAGCATGTTCTATTTGCAACAGTATTAAATCACACCAACAGAAAGAACCACTTCAGCTAAACCAGAATCCTGAACTACCATGGTTGACAGTTGCTACAGATATTTTCGAATGGAATGGTCAGCAGTACTTAGTGTTAGTAGACGCTTACTTGAATTGGTTTGAAATTGATCTTCTTCCTAATCTAACATCCAGCACTGTCATTAAAAAATTGAAGAGACATTTTTCTCTGGATGGTAGTCCACACAAAGTTGTATCTAATAATGGTACACAGTTTACAAGTCAGCAGTTCAAGAAATTTGCTGAGTCCCGGGACTTTGTCCATGTTACTAGTAGTCCTGAGTATCCACAGTCCAATGGATTAGCTGAGCATGCATTCCAAAGTGCAAAATTTTTGTTAGGGAAATCTAAGAGAGATGGTACCAATGTTTTTCTTCACCTACTCAATCTCAGAAACATTCCCCGAGATAACTTTCTTGGTTCACCTGCTCAGAGATTAATGTCTAGACAGACAAGAACAAACTTGTCAATCAGTAAACATCTATTGATTCCAAATGCAAAGAACAACAAAGTGGCCAAAACCCAACTTTTGAAAAAAAAAAATCTGTCACAAAAGTTGTACTTCAATAAATCCAGAAAACCTCTTAGACCATTAAGATGAGGAGAGATCATAAGGATGCAGACATCTAAAGGATTTGATTGAGTGGGTATTATCAAAAATATTTTTGTGGAACTGAGATCTTATATTGTACAATCAGAAGGAATGGATTTCAGAAGGAACAGAAGACTTGCACTTCTGAACTAGTGACGCAGCTGATTGCCTGTGCCAAAGACTATTTCTGAGTGACCTTACACTTGTTCCAATTTCAGAGTACAGTGTACTTTCCTCAAATAATCCTAATGTTATCCCTGAAGTTCCCATGGAGAAGAATTCCTCAGACTGTTCCTGTTGCTAAGCCAAATCAAAGCCTTTATGTAACCAGATTGGGCAGTATTTCCATACCCAATCCAAAATACACAGCGACTTGGACCTGAGTTCTGATTTGTTATTAATATTGAAATAGTATCTAGTATATAGATTGTCTTGTTCTCCTATCGCATGTTGAACAAATCAAAGAGGGAGGATGTAGATCATTGAATATATTGCTCTTTTTCGGCCACTGTAGTCCGGTAGCACATGCAAATAAGTACTGAACAGTGCCATTTTGTACAGTCAGCTAGAGTGAATGCAGTCATGAATACAGATGCATGTGTGAGTGTGTTTGAAGTAATGAGTGAATCAGCACAAATACATGTCCTAATTACAGTTCCTGAAATGTTTATGTACAATAAATATCTTGAACCCATACACCACTTCATCATCTCTTTTGAATGCCTGAGACAAGCAACAATATTGTAGTTAAGAGGTGGCATATAAAACAGGTTTGTAGATAAATATATATATATATATATATATATATGACTATCATAATATGCATATTAGAAGAATAGAGGTGGGTGTGAGCACTGTCACAAAACAATGTAATGACTGCGAGATGCTAGTAAAACTATTCAGGTGTTGGTGAAGACTGGTTGTGGGTGATAAGATTCTGAATGAAGATCAATGTCTTGATATGACAAGCTGAAGATAACAGTGGCATTTATCCTGCAGATATGCAGGAGCAGATCCATTGATCTGGTAGTGGAAGTTTTAGATGTGTTTTAAGTGAGCTTGCATTCTTAGCGGACTTCAGCGTTAGTGGAAAGGGGTTCCATAGTTTGGCTACTTTGTTTGAATACAGTCACTTGCAGTATTAGATGATTTGGTTATAGTGATTAGTGATTTTTCTTCAGAGTTGCATTATATTGGGGCAATAGTGTTGTATTAAGTTGTTAAGGGGTGGGTCATTTTTGGGCTTATAGAGAAGTATGTGTATTGTAGTTAGCTGAGAAAAAGCTAGGTGATATGATACTTCTATCCAGTTCAGTTCTCCGAGGGCTAGGCAGTGGTGTGTTCCATTGTTATAGTTTACCGCAAATATGGTTATTTTATTATAACATTGATCAAGTTTTGACAGTAGTGAAACTTGATGGTTAGTTAAGATTGGGGCAGAATAGATGATAGATGGCAATAAGAAAGGAGAGACTGTATGTCTTTCATCTATTGGTAAGGTAGGTTTTTACTTTGTATAACGTACCTAATTTTTGAGTTATTTTTAACCATGTATGATACATAGTGGCTGAATTTCAACTGGTCATCTATGATGACACCTAGTAATTTTGTATGGTTTAGTTGATTTATCTTGATGTTGTTGGCAGGGATGATAGTGAACAGTGTTGTTTTGGAAGAGATGCATTCTGGGTAAAGAGTTTTAATTTAGTTTTATGTATTTATTTATTAGAGTTTAGTATTAGTTGTGAATTATTTAGCCATGTTTTAGTCAATAAGAAGGATTGCTGTGTAAGGTCTTGGAGTTTAGACAGAGAATTAGCAGAGCAGATTAGGGTCAAGTAATTAGCATATTGAACTATGGCAGCATTTTTGTAGCAATGTGGAGGTCGTTGATGAATATTTTGAAAAGTATGGGGCCTAGAACAAATATCTGTGGGACACCAATACTTATTGGTAAAAAGTTGGAGAAATTATTTTTCCATCTCACTGTTTGTACTCCGTTTGAGAAGAATCTATGGAACCATTGCAGTGAAGGGTTGATAAGCTTTATAGTTTATAGGTTAGTACTAAGCTAATTGCCCTTGCGAGCCATTTTAAGCTTAGCCAATTATCCCTTGTGAGACTCAAACCCTGCACCTTGTATTTGTAAGGCAAACACCTTAACCATTAGGCCACCCTCCCAACCCTTAGCTTAGTACTAACCTATATAAACTATATATATATATATATATATATATATATATATATATATATATATATATATATATATATATATATATATATATATATATATATATATATATATATATATATATATATATATATATATATATATATATATATATATATATATATATATATATATATATATATATATATGTATATATATATATATATATATATATATATATATGTATATATACAGAAATATATATATATATATATATATATATATATATATATATATATATATATACACACACGTATGTATATATATATATATATATATATATATATATATATATATACACACACGTGTTATATATATATATATATATATATATATATATATATATATATATATATATATATATATATATACATATATATATATATACACACACACACATTACACACACATATATATATATATATATATATATATATATATATATACACACACACATATATATATATATATATATATATATATATATATATATATATATATATATTTATTTATTTATTTATTTGCTGTTAACCGGGCTAGTCTGGCTGGATACATGTCCATTTTCAGCAGAGGCCCAGGAGAAAGCTCCACTATCATACTATAACTTTACATTAATAAGATACCACTAATAAAAATAGCAATCAATCAAACAATAAAACAATCAAAAATGACAAAGAAAACAAAGTAGAAATAGAATATACAGTATTACCAGGCTTGAGGATGCTCGACATGTATATTTTTTTGCAGAGGGCTGAGGAGGAAAGCTCCACTATTATACTAGAAACTTTACATTTTTAAAAAATCACTAGAACAGAAAAGATACAAACATTGCAAAAAGCAATATACAATTTAATATACAGAGTTAACTATGAGAGCAGGTAGTGTAACAGTTATCAGTCAGGATTCGAGCATGGGCATAGCCAGTGATCTTGCAAATGAATTCTAATCTGTTTTTGAAAGGTGACATGAGGCTAGGGAGGTCAGTTCAGTGGGAAGTTTATTCCAATATGATCCGATAGCGTTTGCAAATAAGGAGTCACCTGCTTTATTATGAGATTTGATAGTAGTTACTAGGAGCTTGTTGGCTGAGCGAAGTGAAGTAAGACTTTTATAAGGTGTGATAAGGTTTTTCAGTATGGGTGTGTTGGAGGGGTAATGTAGAATTTTAAAAGTGATGACAAATTGCTGCAGGAGTATTAGGTTTGGAAGTTCTAGCCAGTTGAGTTTCTTTAAGTTAAGACAGTGATGAGTACGGAATGGAGAGCCAGTTACAAATCTGGCAATACTGTGGTAGGCTAAATTAAGTTTCTGAAGGTTAGCTTTAGAAAGGTTAATAAAGGAGGGAGAGGCATACAGAAGTGTGGAGATGAGGTGAGTTTGGGCAAGAGATACTCGGGATGTGGCAGTAAGAAAGGGCTTAAGTCTGTAAAGGGCTCCTATCTTTTTATTTACTGTCTTGATAGTTAAATCAATGTGTAAGTCAAAGTTTAGCTGATTGTCTATGGTGACACCTAGCAGTTTTGTGGAATGGTCAGGCTTGATGATAGTGCCATTGCAGGACATAATGGAAAAAGTGATTGGAGTGGATTTAAGGGTTGGGGTGAAGAGTAGAAGTTTGTTTTTTTTGGGATTTAGGAGGAGACAGATATGTTGAAACCATTTTTCTGCTGCTGTGAAAACCAATTGTGTAGAGGAGTGGAGTTCTACTGTTTAATATATATATATTAAAGATGAGAGTTTATGGAAGTTTTTGGTGGGGAGCAGAATCAAAAGCTTTTGATAAGTCAAGGAAGATGATGGAGATTAGGCTTTTCTATGGATGTTAACAGTATCAATAAAATTCAACAAAGCAGTAGTTGTGCTGTGATGAAGATGGAAGACGCGTTGGATTGAAGATAGAAGCTGTTTACCTATTAAATAGCTGAAAAATTGTATATGAATACATTTCTCTAATATTTTTGATTTGATAATTAAAGTGATAATTGGCCTATAGTTTGAAAGATCTGTATTGACTCCATCGTTGTACAGTGGAATAATGAATTATTTTTTCCATAGTGAGATGACTTTATTTTTAGATGTAGATCGATTTATCATAACTGAAACTGATATGCAATAGCCTCAGCTGCTATTTGAAGATATTTGCCAAATAAATTGTCAGCAGCAGTTGCAGTGTGTTTTAGTTTTATGAAGAATTTTTTTATGGTATCTCTAGGAAGTGGTCAGAAGTGGAAATGTTAAAGGACGTTATTTGATTGAGTAGGGACATCACTGAAACAACACCTGTTCTCCCACTGGCTATGTGCATGTACCAGCACTGACTAAAAAAAAATATATATATATTCCTAACCTTCCAGTTTTCCTCTGCATCTCATTTATGGCTCAGACTCCTCATACATTCAGTGCTTCCAACTTACTATGTCCAACATGTGCCACTCAGCCACACATAATCTGCTATATCAGTTACCTACCATATCTTCTATTCGCTCTTGATGCTTATATAGCAATAGCTCTAAGGCTATACCTTACTCTCAGAATCTTTAATTGGTTGCAGTCCATCTTTCCCTCTCTACTACAAAACTGCAATACTGTATTGTTCCCACATTCACTATTATCCCATGTCATCAATTGTATTATTGTTTGTCTTGCATACTTAAAATCTAACATCTGTATATTGTATCGCCTATTCTGTAATGTAGTGTTCTGTACCATCACTGCTTGATTTCTGTATTTTGACTCTGTAGCTTTATCATGTTGTTTGCTTTTGGAGCTTTTCTCCATGGGCCTCTACTGAAACTGGGCTCGCCCTGGCCCAGTAGACCTCCTGGTAAACAAATGCAAATAAATAATAAATAAATAAATACATAAATAAATAAACAAATAAAGAGCTTTATTAGTCACCTGGTTGGTTAATGACTGTATCGTCTATATAAAGTGGGTACTGAATTGGTTGGCTGTGGTATCATTTGGCTTCTGTGTGTTTGGTGTTAGCTGTGTAGCTTGTTCTGGATTTAACAGTTTCTTGATTGAGGCCCAGAACAGTTTTCAATTATTAGTTTGCATGTTTTGATTGGTTGAGCAATAGGCTTTCTTATATTTGGTGATAAGGCGTTTTGTCAGGTTTCTTAGTTGTCTATATGTTAGCTATATAGGAGCTGTTTTATTTTTTCTCAAGACCTTCCAAGCTTTGTCTCTTTGTTTCATAAGTTGTTTATTTGCTCAGGATAGCCACAGGGCAGAGTTGGCTTTGATTCTTTTTCTTCTTGGGGGGGGGGGGTGCTACTGTGTTTAGAAAACCTAAGAAGATATTATTAAACTCAGAGACAGCATCATCTATGGGGAGATACTGTATAGTGACTCCATAAGTGCCTTCACGAAAAGTAGTAAGTTGTCTTACCAGGCTGTAATGCTGTATTTTGGAGTTGTTGCTTGGTGATCATTTAGGCTATTTGACAAGGAGTTCCATGGGATGATATTTTATTTGACGAGGATGCTAGGATCCATTCAAGGGTTAATTGTCTGACTGTGGCTTTAAGTTGAATACATTTGTATAAATGTATTTTATTGGTTGGATTTTCAGATTATATGGTTTGCCATTCTATACTGACATCATCCATAATTATGGTTTAATGGGGGGGGGGTTGAGGAGATCCATCAGAGAATTTTTTCCAGTGTTTTAGGATTGTTAGCTAAAGATTTGTATATACACATATCATAGCAACAATCTCATGAGTGTTTAGTTTCAGCATGGTTAGTAGGATTTCTGAGTTAGAAAAAGTTAGCAGTGTGTTGGGGAAAGGGAGTTATCTAGTGTATTCTTTGTAGGAAATACCAGCACTGCCAGCTTTTTGTTGGCTCTGTCTAATCTGATAATGTTATAGCCTGGTGGGGCAGTTATTTAATTTTTTTGTTTCCTGGCTGCATGTTTCTGTGGGAACTAAGATGTCTGGAGTGTGTAATGCTATCCATGCATGCACTTCAGGGAGTTTGTTTTAAATACTTTGTAAACTGGTATGTATGGTATATGTGAAGGCTATGGTGGGACTGTGGGTGAGGTGGCAGGGATAAAGGAGCTAATTGGGATATGCATTCTGCTGCCTGAATATGTTGAGGTGGGCCTCCATTTGGGTGGATGTCACCACTAAGTCTTATTGTTATGGAGGTATTATGGGACAGGTAGAGGCTGTTGCTTGATTTTATGCTTATTTATTTATTTATTTTATTTCACATTTGTTGACCGGAATAGTCCAACTGGATATATGTCCATTTTCAGTGGAGGCCCGGGGAGAAAAGCTCCACATACCAAAAAAGAGACAGTACATACATCACTGAGTGATAAACTCAGGCAGACATGTTTAGAAAAATATAGACAAAGAATACAGGCAGATATCAGTATACACAATGTGCAGACTTACATCTGATTGGCAAAGACATATCAGAAAATGTGAACATAGAATGCAATCAGATCTCATAATTCATAATGCTTAGACATTCCAATTCTATGATGTATAGATACTTGGCTAAACAGCAGGTTGGGCAGCAAGACATGTATTAGTGAAGTTGTTAGTCAGGTTTAGAACAAGAGCACAGCCAATGAGATGTGAGGTATTTTTTGAGTTCTCTTTTAAATAGGGGTATTTAGGTTTCCTTGGTAATGGTAGTAGGGAGTAGATTACAGATTTTACCAGTTGAGTTGGCAAACATAGCATTGCCTGCAGAGTTGTTGGAATTTTGGGTCAGTATCATTAGTTTATCAGCTGAGCATAATGACCTGGGGGCACTATGAGGGGTTAGATTATTTTTGATGGCAGGGGTGTTATCAGGTTGATGGAGTATTTTATGCACTACTTTAAGCTGGTTGAACTGTAGAAGGGTAGGATACTCTAGCCATCCCAGTGCTTTGAGGTTCTGGCAATGGTAGGTCCTAAAAGTCATGCCTGTAGCGAATCTGGCTATATGATTGTAACATCCTGATAATTTGTTGAGATCGGTTTTGGATAGGTTGGTGAGTACAGGAGGAGGCATACCTAAGGGTAGAGAGGAGGTGTGATCTTGCAATAGTTACCCTAGCTAGAGGGGTGAGGAAAGGTTTGGCTCTGTACAGGGAGCCAAGTTTTTTGTTGATGGACTTAATAGTGTGATTGACATCAAATTTAAGGTTGTTGTCTATTATTACGCCTAGAAGCTTTGTATGGTCATCAAGGGAGATAATGGTGTCATTGCTAGATTTGATGTTGAAGGAAGGAGGAGGAATTCTATGGTTAGGGGAGAAAAGTAGTAGCTTGGTTTTGTTAGGATTTAGAAGCAGGCGGCGATTAGCCATGTTTCTGCCGTGCTCAAAATGGTCTGGGTGAGGGTTAGAAGTTGTGTAGGAGAGGAGGCGAAGCATATTAGCATTAAGTCATCTGCATATTGGATGCAAGTGGCTCCTGAGATGGTGATGTGTAGATCATTGATAAAGATAGAGAAAAGGTTAATACCCAGTTTGTGAGTAAACAGTTGCTGCTTTGTATAATTTTGCTTGAATAGTAGGACATATAAGTACTGATATAGATAGGGTGTGATTGGGAGATATGTTTTAGAAGTATTTTGCTTGGAGAACACAATATAATAGTATTGTTCAAACTGTGAGGGTAATGGGCATTGGTATCATGCAAATAAGAGAAGGGGTACTAGTGTGAGGAACTGTAGGAGAAACGTTTCTGAAATGTAAGAAATAGAGTAATTTGAACGGCAGAGAATAAGTATGTATTTAAAGACAGGAAGTAGTGAAGATTTATTTGGGAAAAGAAGAAGATGAAACACAGAATAATGGATTACTATTAATATATGAATTTGGATGATGATTTTGGTGGGGTTACATTTTCATCGGATTATTTCTACTGCTTATTTTCATAATGTATGTTCCATAGCCATTTATCTGACCTGTTGCTGGGTACTTTTGACCAAATGTTACTTTTTTTTTTTTAAATAGTCTCTTTATGTGTCTCATGGTTGTTAAACGGATGGCATATCTTGCACATTATGATATGCCACACTTTCTTTGCATTTATTTGTTTTCCCTGGGAGAAGGACATTGTGTTGCAACACTCAGCAATGGCATTTCTGCATACATCTTTATGTGCAGCATTTCACATCATAATGTTCATAATCATAATATACCCACACCTCCTAGGTTTTAATTTTGCAACATTGTTTTCTTCTTTGATCTTAATTTTATTTTGTTGACCAATGCTACAAACAGAATTTTTGGAAATGTACATCAACTTTCAGGCTGCCCCTAATACATCCACACACCACATTCTGGACAATGTGCTTCAAACACTCTTGGTTCTTGCATTTTAACCTGTCCATATTTCTTGAAACATTTCATAAACACCATGCATAGTATGCAGTGCACATTTCAGCAAATTCCCAATTTGTAGGTACCTTGCTGCCTACTAAAGCAGTTCAACTCAGTCAAAGGCCTATTCAGATTGTCAGTCCAGGTATGTAGTGCAGTGCAGAGTGCATGCGTGTGTGTGTGTGGGGGGGGGGGGGTTAGTGTGCTTGAGTGTGTATTATGAGAGTATGTATGCCTCTTTCTCATGTATTTGATGCTTCCTGCCTAAAGTGGTTTTAGGTTAATAAGAATGTGAAGATCATGGATGCAAAGTATTCAGTACTACATGTGTATTTGTCTGTCTGTCTATCTCTCTCTCTGCCTCTATGCATATCTGCATGTATTTTTATGTGTATCAGGAATAGAGGGCGTAGGTATGCATGATTATGTGCGACTGTGTGTGTTATATTATAGGCATCTGGGTAGCACAAGTTGCACAGATGGAAGGGCACTCAGCTGAGCAGTTCATAGTCATGCAAATTTCTTTTAGTGCCATCCATGGTTACGCATTTTATGTATGATTCATATGAATCATATTAATCTGTAATATAATATGATTATGAATCATATTATATTATATTACAGAGCAAGCTGAGCTTCAGCAGAGCTTAGTTAGGAATTCTGCACACCGTTCACACTGCATCCAGCATATGGATTTGTACTGTGCTCAACACAAGATGAATTTTATGAATCCAACCTAATGTATGCAAGGTTATATAATGAGACATCACAACATGTTATCTGTAGTTAGCTGACATTTGCAGCCTTTTAGACTGCCTATTTATTTATTTAAGGTACATTTTGCAGAGTTTCTCAAATTGCTCAAGCATGTCTAAGTACATTGGAAATATGAAATGGAGGATTTTGGCCATAGACAGTAAAATAGCTCCATTGGAAGGAGGTGAAACTTGTGCCTATGAATACATGGGTGCTGAATTTGCTGTTTCTGTTTTCTATACTCATAAAATATTAACAAATATAACTACAGTGCTTACTATCAGCACCTCTGAATTACTGTTCATCCGAAAGCATTAAGTCAGACAGGACTGGACAAATGTGGTTGCATGGACATGGTTTTGCTTTGATGATAGTGGGGAGGTGTCTCTACTTCCAAAAAACATGGTGGAAGGCAGCATTAGATAATATACAGCATTTGTTGTTGTTATTTAGCACAGTGGTTTAAAATGATTATGTACTCAGAAGCTTACTTTCTTCATTGCAATGACTATTCATTTGTTTGATACAATTTCATTTTCTTTACATTTTGGATATATTCACAAATTTTCAGTATTCTGAGGATGTGCATAAAACCTGAATCCATAGATGACTGATTTTAGGTGCTGAGGCAGATGTTGTGACATTTTAATTCTTAATAAGAATGCAGACTGTCTTGGTAATAGAGGGCAACCACCCTTTGCATTTAAGATATGAACAGAGCAGATATATATTTGTGATGTAGCTTAGTTTTAGTGGAGTTACAGTTAACCATATTAAGTTAAATGAATACGGGTATATTCAAATGTTAGCGGAATATATATTTAACGGATGGGAAACTTAACTAATACTATCTAGTAATAATTCACTGTGTGGTAGCAGACTGCCCACTTTATATTTTGGATGTTACATTCTCTTAGTTGGTGTCTCTGTGGTTTAGCATATCAGAATTAAGACAGACTTTTTTGTTGAAGGGCTTTTTAACACAAGTCCCAATTAAGTTTTACAAGGATGGATAGGTGTTATTTTTCATGGTGCTTTTAACCATGGTTGTGACATGTTGTGACATATGTGTAAGGTTCTATGTGATTGTATAGTCATTAATAAATGCAAACTCTAATGCTTAGTAATTTAATTTTATTTATTTTTACGGTAATACCATGTATAGTGTAAATTATTGCTTTCTACAGTTTTTTGTGTAGTGGATTTTGTGTTTTCTTTGAAGTGGCATCTTATGCTGTAGCCCTTAGAGTTCCTTTTAAATGGACTAATTTCAAGTTCTCAATGATGTTTTCCTGATTACTTTCTGTCCTCCTTACTTTAAAAACACACAGCTCTTTCTCCTGTATTGTTCTAGATATTTTGGTAATGAAAGGGGCAGAGATGTCATTTGATCACTACTTGTGGTGGTTGAAATAACAAGATGGGCTGCCAGCCTGAAAGACCCAGGAAGACCAAATAAGCGCTGAGTCTATTGGGAACATCTGGCAGATGCTTCTGTTTCAGATGAGTTTAGCTTCTGCATCCAAACATTCAGCTAAGTTTAGAGTAACCAGGGTCATGGAGTCCCAATGGACCATGCTGATAACCTCAGTCATTTTGGGAGCAACAAGGAGCTATGGCCAGATAGTGGCTGGTGCCCATCTTGTTGAACTCTGTGACCTGCTGGTGGACACCAGTGATGAATGGAGATGTCAAATTTAAAAAGGTGCAGTGTTCATAAAAGTCTGTCCTGATTCATCTGGCAGGCCAAGACAACTACAGCAGTACCAGTTATGGAATTGAATGCTTGAGAATGGTGGGTATTTGGCAAGACCATGGATGATGATAATTTCATGGACTCAAAGATGCTCTGGCAAACAATTCAGTGCTGGGAGAGGAGAAGAGGAGACCTTGATCAGACTCTGGTAATCAAGGAAATGTAGACACTATTGAGAGATAATATGACAGAGGAAGAAACAGCTGCTTTAACCCACTGACCATGTCCCTCCATCATGGAGTGTCTAAAACCTCTTATGGGTTTTGGGTCCATCACTGCATCCATAGCTATAAAGCTGCAGAGATGGCTGACATCTTGCCGGGAATGTCGAATGCATGCAAAAGGGCTAGTGTGCTGTGATTAATTTGTCTTTTCAGTTGATACATGAAAGGTGGCAACAGTGCCTCAGGCTGGTAACATGGATGTAGTCAATAGTTTTAAGAATAGGGGCCAGAGAGTGTGTTTCCGTTTTAGGGGACTAAAGCCTCCATGACAAAATCCTATGAAAAAATGCTGGGGAAGACATTTTAGCTGAAGACCTAAACTGTGGAACAGCTGATTACTTCTGTAGCCATAGGTGGTTGTGTCATGTTTAAGACTCCAGTCCAAAGCGATTTTGGGGAACTGGACAAGGCTTGTGCTGGAGGAATCCCATTGGAAGCATGAGGCAGCAAAGCCACTGATACATGCTATCTGACCCTGTAAAAATACAGTGAGATAAGTGCCCTTGACATTAAGATAAATTTATTCATCTTGGGGGCTGGGTTCCACCAAGAGTGCTCTTGGCACCACTTCTGTTCCTTATTTTCATCTGAAGGGATACTAAGATGAAGCCTTAGTTATAAAGGTATCTGGTTTGGCAACAAAGGGATGGCATCTATGTTATTAGTGTGATGTTATCCTATGGTCCCATTTGACCAGAACCTCCAATGTGCACTTGAGTGATTCACTGCTGAATGCAAAATGGCCTGCATTAGAATCAGTATGTTCAGCTCTAAGGCCAGGGTACTCTCCTGGAAATAGTGGATCACTCACTTCAGTTAGGGTGACAGTTTAGCTGCCTTTAATAGAGGATATTATGCACTTCAGGGTATTTTACAGAGGGATGACAAAAGAGAGTATACGAATGATGAACTGGGGCAGCAGCCAGTCTTGTAGATTCTGAACTCTCTATGGTGGTGAAGCAGGAGCTGAGTTCTTAGACAAAAGTTTACAACCCAGTCTACATCTCTGCCCTCATTTGTGGTCACAAGATACAGGCAGTGACCAAATGACTGGGATGGCAGGCATAGGTGGCAGAAATTAGGTTTCTGTACAAAGCTACTGGTATACTGTTTGGGAAAGTATAAGTAGAGAAGTATTCCAGGAACTAAAACAAGAGTACTTCTTGCTCTCAAAGCTCTGAAAAGGGATCTCAAAAAGGCAAACAGTCCATAGCATGATACATAAATAAACAGATGCCGTCCTCCAGTCCAGATACACAGTGTGTGTTTGGCAGCAGGCTATCATCAGAGGCCTTGTCCTATAACTATTCACATCCTGTGAAAATTGAATATGCCTCAGACTCCCTGAGACATACCTTTAATACTCTGATGGAAATGGGGATTCTCGAGTCATGTGCGACCCAAGTCTGCTGCAAATGGAGCACTCCAGAAATCAACCTGTTTTCCACTCATTTCCCACTCATGAGAATGTGATTCTATCCTGTACCCTCGCTTTGCAGGGCAAAAGAATGCTGAAGGTAGACATGCTGTCTTTGTGTAGTGGGGAAGTTCCTTGCATGCATATTTCTAACTTCATTTGATTTTGCACCTTCTGTATCTAATCACAAAAACCAGAGAAGAAAGAACATGACTCATCCTTATCTCCATGTGATGGTTGAGAGAGGTATATTTTCAGGTTTTTAGGCCAGCAGCAGTTGAAGGGGTGGCCATGGTGGTGCAGCGGTTAGTGTTGCCACCTCACAGCAAGATGTTCTCCAGTTAGATTCTTGGCTGGGGTGCCTCCTGTGCACAGTCTGCATGTCCTCCCTGTTGTCACGTGGGTTTCCTGACGCATTCCAAAGACATGCAGTAGGTGGATTGTATACTCTAAATTGGCCCTAGGTACGTGTGTGTGCCTTCTGTGGAAGGTTGGGTGCTGGGCTGACAATCTGACACTGTAAAACTCCACTGACAATCATTCTGCAGACCATTCTGTTGTGGTGACCCCTTAGCAGGAAAAGCTGAAAGGAAAAGCAGAAGGTCAACAACAGATGAAGAAGCTGTGCCAGTTTGAGTCAAAAAGGTAGTAATCATGTGGCATTACAGTTAACTCCCATCTTAAATCCATTGTTCCATCTGCTCCTTCTGACCAGTATCTGAGCAGTGCTTGGGACTGCCAGGAAGCTTTGCACTCAGCAAACATATTCTTTATGTAGGAAGGATTCACTGAGCAGAGAGTTTTAATGTGTGACCTCAGCCAGTTCACCATACCTTTGACATTTAAGGAAGTATAACTCACTCCCTTCAATGGAGCTCTGGAAGTTTGTAGTGTTACTTCCAATGGGTAGAGTCTAAGCTTTTTGATAGAATCAAATTATTTCCTCACATTTTAAACAAATGTTCACATCTCTGGAACCATATGGGTTATTTAAGCAAAAACGGATGACGTGGTGTGGTATATTGAAGATTTACCCACAGTTGGTGTGGTTTAATCATGAGGTCGAAACCCAAGTGATTAAACAAAGACAACCATGGGTAAATCTTCAATATACCACAAACACAGAGTCGGTTATTGCTATTATACAATGACATTATTTATTTAAGAAAAAAACTTACTTTTCTTAAATAATGTCTTTGTATAACGGCAGATTACTATTCTTCTGCTGGTTGTGGTATACTGCTTCTTCGTTTTGATGTACTGCACATACGTATGGGACTTGTGTTCCCATGCATACCCAGTACATCAATGCTTTGAAACAGAAGCAAAGGGGAAAAAGTCTCCATTGCTCCTTTTTCTAAAAAATAGGTTTTGGGGCACTTTATACCAATGGAAAAAAGTCCGGGCGACCGGACCTTTTTTCCGTTGGTATATTGTGGGATTTACAATGGGCACACTGGTTGGGCTGGGCCAATCAGCTTGCACATTTTCGAATATTAATAGGGAGTCATTGTATAACAAAGAATTGTAAATGACAAGCTTTTCAGCACAATCACTTTTTTTAGTGGTAGTATTCTTGAGGTTCTAGGTTTTAAAGTGGAATTTATGTCACAGTAAACAAAGTGACTATTAAGTGTGTAATAGTTTGTAAACAACTTATAATATTTCAGCAACCACTGAAGTTACACACATACGTTCAGCAGCATTTTATTCATCCAGCTGAGAGCTTTCAAATTAGGCCAAGCATTTCTGTCTGTGCTACTTGGTTGTCAATGTATTTAGAAAAACATGAAATTTACAACAATATAAATAAACATACAATCAAAAATGACTATATCTTTACCTGCACTAGACAGAGGTCAAATATCAATACAGTTGTGTTTGCCATTGTATATGCTTTAAGATTAACTATTTTTAATGCCTTATATGTAGTTTGATTTTGGAATTATTAATGCAAATAGGAACAATCGATATCTGATGCCTACAGGCATCAGTAGGATGTAACTGCAGAAACACCTGGAGGCATCACCTGTCTGTAATGAGTTAAAGTGGATACGTTACTGCATTTCATAAGCCGTGGCTCGCCAGTTAAAATCTCCATAGGTAAAAGAAAATAAAAATAATGGCAGCATACCTCCCAACCTCTTAGAGCAAGAAATCTGGGCAAAGCCATAAATAAAAGTAGGACTAAGGCCCAAAAATAGGGACAATTTCTAAATATTGCTCTTACAAACTTAGAAAGTTAATAGAATAACAAGTTTTACATTACCATGGGTTTCCTGGATGGTATGAAGTCTGAATCTCAAATGTCTGTCATTATTTTTTAACTTTAATGATTTGCCACTAATTTGCCAGAAAACCACATTTTTTTAAAAAAATGGACCAAAAATATGAGGCAAAAATCTGGACAGTCTGAGAAAATCTGTACAGTTGAGAGGTTTGCAGTGCTTGCAGTATGTGTACCACAAAGACCAAGCAGGCTTTCTTTCAATATACAACATCACAAGAGGATAAGACAGGCTTAAAAGAATGAAACCACTTCTTTTCAATCTGCCACATAGTCTTATAGCCAACCACAGCTCAGGAACTAGCCAGTTGTCAAAAATGGATTTTGTTTTCCCAGATGTGATTCAGGAGTCCAGTAGAGAGAATAGGAAGACTGTTAAAACCAACAGGGGCACATTGCATATTGTGGATTGTGAATTATTCATACCATTTATTTGTTTATTTATTGTATACCAGGAAAGTCCACTGGGCCAAGCAAGCCCAGGGAGAAAAGCTCCACAAGAAAACATAAATAGAATATATTGTACATCACAAGGCACGCTTTGAGAATATACAACACAGGGGGAAGAAAAAAAATTCTTAACAGTAGTACATTTGGAATATATACAATTTGATATGCACTTAATAAACTAATTACAATGAAGTACAACTATAGTTGATGTGGATGTTTGGGTGAATAAAAATGCTTATATACACACATTTGATAGTCTTCTGTTAGTCTTCTAAGCATATCCAAAAGACAGCTTGTACCAATATTCTTTACCACTCAGTCTTTCTGTACAGCTGTACAGTCCTATGGAAGAAATCACCTTTACAGGCGATGACAAGTCTTCTTACATGAAGCATCATGTAGGGTGTACGGTCATCGCATGTATATGTTCATCATATTGAGCGTTGTTTCAGTAGCCATAGATATATGGAGTTATATCCTGTCAAGGATATAACAGCTGGACAGCTTCAAAAGCTTCAGGGCACCTTTCATGTACCCAGACTGTAAGGCAGCTTGAGCTGAGCTGACTAAAAGACAAGTTTGTGCAGTGAGTCCTTCAGAGCTTTACTGCAACCAAAGGACTTTTGAGGATCAAGAGTCAGCTACCTTGGTGCTGTTCCTTTGCTGGACAGATAAGTTCCCTTTGTGGAAATACATTTTTTCCATTTTCCAAATATTGTTTGGGTTTTATCACTTTTTTTTCTTCAGGAAAGTTATTTTAAAACAAGGGGCAGGATTCACGAAGCCTCTGTGTAAGAGTTACAAGGCTTACACGGAGGCTGCAGTTAAACTGTGTGATGTCAGCATGTCATGCATTTGCATGAGGGCATGCTGAATCACACCTAAGGCTAACACGGTCCGTGGCAGACAGTAGGGGGTGTGTCCATAGGCCGAGCCCTGCAAACAGACACGCCCCCAGAAGAGTAAAAGTCCCAAAAGTAAACCCCCATGACAGAGTCCGTGTAAATGTGAATAAACACAACACAACACATGCCCCCACAGACTACGAACATAAAATATATAAATGAACATGTTATATATTTTTTTTAAATTGTAAAGATGTTTGCCCATGAGTGCGCTCGTTATGCGTGCGTCGTAGCTTAGCCACAGTTAGCAGTCAGTGGAAAAGCATATAAGAACTAAATATGCAAAGTAAGCCAAAAAACAACAGCGTAGTGGTAGAGATGTCGGCTGAAGAGCAGGCAGTCATGGTTCGAGCCCCCCACAACATCAATTTTTATTTTTAGTGAAATAAGCACGAAACAAGTCCCTGACATATATGTACACATATAAAATTATATTGTATGTAAAATGTAATGAAATGGGCCATGTATTTTGAAGAAATGTGAGATAATAAAAAAAAAAAATGTCAGATGTGCCTATAGCTGAGCTACACTCTAACAAGCTGAGTATATCTGCCCGTAGGTGAGCAGTGGTTTAGCAGGTGTAAAATGAGTGCCCGGGGTTGAGCAGCGGTTTAACATGCTGAAACTGTGTGCCCGTAGCTGAGCTGAGCATAATATGCATGCTGACAGCCAAACCACACGTAAACTAGCGTAACCCATTTGTGCGGAGCTGCGCACCGTGCTAACAAGCTAACCGGCGGGCAACGTTGAGCAAGCTGTATCAAAACTGCCTTTACACAGACACAACTCCTAGCCTGTGTAGACAGTCATAAAATATAAAAAGCAATGGCCATGTTCGAACTCAGGATACCATGCACCATAGTCAAAGTACTGAACCACTAAGCCATGACAGTTGCACTTAGAAATGCAGTAATAGCATATATATAGGAATGAATAGAAAGAGGAGCATGACAAAGCAGGTTTTGTGAAGCTGATTCAATTCCAAAATTGCCAATCACAGATAAATGTGGGAAAAACGGCATATATAAGCCCCATAGGCGGGAATACACAGCATAACCAATTGTATAACCGACTTGCAGCCAGAATGTCAGGTGTAGGTGAGGGTAGTTGCTTCCGAGCACAGAGGTGGGGCATTGAGGAGTCCAAATATATGGTTTGGCTCCTCGTCCATAATCATGAGGCCCAACTCATGCAGGGCCAGGTCCTGTGGGGAGCATATAGGGCTGAGGCGTGGGACCGGTTGGCTCATGATCTCACCAGTGCCACAGGAATACCAAGGACTGGTGAGCAGGTCCATCACCACCATGCGGACCTGAAGAGACGGAAGCAGGACCAACTGAACCGTTGGATCCAGGAGGCCCGGCAAATGCCCAATGCCCCACTACTGAGTAAGTTACATGTAATTATTTATGTAAGAAATTAACCTAGCTGATATTATGGAGATGTGTATTCCAATATTGCTTTATTTATATTACAGCTGCAGGTGTCCGTTCTGTGAACCGTCGAGCCTATGACGATAGGCTGGCACGGTTGCGCCACCAGGCAGGTCAGTAATTCTCTCCCTGTAACTGTAAATAAATATATAAGTATGACAGTTAGCAAAAGAGTGCAGTGTAGTCACTAATTAATAAAATGTGCAAGTAACAGTGTAAGAGGGTTTGCAAGTATTGCTTGATTACAAAAGTGTGATGCAGGCTGTAATCCAAACATAAAAATTAAACAAGTCTGAAATAAAGATGTCCCACCTGTAATATAATAGTACATAACCTGCAGCAGGCTGAAAAGTACAGCTGCAGAAGCTGAGTAAAACACGTGTGAAATATATCCCTGTTGAAATACAGAAACATGACAGAAGTGAGACTGTTGGAAAGGATTGTTATAACTACAGGTAAAACATGTCAATAAAGCCTAGAATTAAGTACCATCCTGAATTGTAAAAATAAAACAAGTGAGAGAGTGTGAAAAAGAATTATGAATCCACCAATAAAGTAGTAATAACTCCTGAATAAAGTATACTGCAGTCAGTACAGAATGAAACAAATGTGAAAGGCAGAACCAAACAGTAATGTGTTGAAAACAGTACTGCAGCTGGAATGTGTCCCCCACAATCTGGATATGTTGCTCTCAGTCTGCAATATGCAGATAGTATGGTTGTCTGAAATACCAAACATCCACAGTTGTCTATAGCTATATAAAGCAAATGTAGCAGGATGAAGTAGCTGAACAGAGCCAGATATGAATGTGTATGAATAAAAATGAAAATGTATATTGATGTAGCAGTAACATTCCTATCACCAACCTGAAGTAGTTATCACATAGGAAACTGTAGGCAGAACTGTAGTGTGTATATATCTGCAGCTATTAGAAATGTACAGCATATGTATTAGGTTCATAGGTTCATACTAGGCTATCTGCCCTAGGGCATTTATAAGCCTAGCCAGAATGTGTTTGGCTTTCGCCACCCATTTTAAATTTATTTTGCTATGCCCTTTTTCGAGGTTAGTATACTGTGCCTCTGTCTAACAGTGACACAGAAGTGATACCCGGGGTAAACCTACGATCTCCCATCCACTCATCAAGATTCCTCTTGAAGAGAGTCAATGAGGGACTCTGCCTAACCTGGACTGGGATTTTATTCCAGAGTGAAGGGAGCCTCTGGGTTATGAATCTGTCCTTCCAGCATGTCCTATTTATTTCAGTGCTGAGGTTCAAGTCTCTCAAGCGCGTAGCTCGATGGGATTTGGATTTTCTGAGGTGCAGCATGTCCATTAATTCCGGGTTGGACATAGCTTTATACGTCAGGCACAGATCGCCTCTGAACAGGCGGTATGCCACTGAGTAGAGCTGGAGTTTCTTTAACCGGGCAGCATATGGCATCTGTTTGAGCTCTTTGATCCTCTTGGTGAGGTACTTTTGGGGTCTTTCCAGTTGCTGCAGGTGTCTGGTAAGGTACATCCCAAAAGGGGCATTGTACTCAAATATGGGCCTGATGAGGGATGAGTAAAGAGGCACGATGATCTCCCCTGATCTAGATGTGAATCCCTTCATGATTAGGTGGGCTATATAAAATGTTTTTCTAACCACTTTGGCCACGTGGTTGTCAAATGAGAGGTTGCTATCAACTTGGGTCCCCAGGTCCCTAATTACTTCTTCTGTACTTAATGGATTACCACCTATGTGGTAATTTATGGGCACTTTGTTTTTGCCAAAGGGGATGACTATACACTTTTGGCATTTAGCTTGAGGCCATGGCTCTGGCACCAGTTGTCTGTTTCTATGAGGCCCTTTTGGAGGATGCTTGTGTCGGCTGGAGAGTCGATTATGGCGCCCAGTTTGCAGTCATCTGCGAACTTGGTCAGCCACAGTCCTTCTGTGTTGGCCTGTACCTCCGAGAAATATATACCGAACAAGAGGGGTCCCAGGACTGAGCCTTGTGGGACACCACTTGTAACTGGTTTGGAGTCTGACATGGCTCCAGCAATTCTAACCATGTGGGTTCTGTCCTTGAGCCAGTTTGCAATCCATCTAGTGACATAGGGGTTTATATTTAAGCTGGTGAGCTTATCTATAATGCCCGAGTGGGGTATTGTATCGAAGGCTTTTGCGAGGTCCAGGTAGGCTGTGTAGACCACCTTCCCCTCGTTAATGGCCTTGGTGACTGTTTCAAAGAAATCAACCAGGTTTAAGAGGCAGGATCTGCCCTTAACAAAGCCAAACTGGGTAGGATCCAGTGTCTGTAGGTCCCCAATATCTTTATTTATGAGGTCCATAATGATCCTTTCCATAGCTTTGCAGACCAAGCTAGTTAGGCTTATGGGGCGATAGTTTCCAGGATCCGTTGAGGCACCACCTTTATGGAGAGGGACCACTGTTGCTGTATGCCACTCTTTGGACACATATCCTGTAGTAAGGCTGAGATTGAACAGTAGTTTTATGTTTGGGTTTAGCTCTTCTTGGAGTTCATGTAGGACGCAGCCCGGGACACTGTCTGGTCCTATTGATGCTGTGTTTTTTGCTTTGGAGAGGGCGGCTCTTACCTGAGCATCTGAGATGTCAGGGGGGCAGCACTCTGCTGGAATAGATATTTGCCCTTTGGTGGGAGTTTGTGCTGAACCTGTCAGCTAGGATGTTGGCAATGTCTGTGGGTTCAGTGTATTTTTTGTCATTTTGGACTAATTCTGAGCATATCTGGGAATTACCACCCAGTTTCCTAACATAACTAAAGAAAGCCTTGTGATTATCCTTAGTGTCCTGTGCAATCTTTCTCTCGAAGCTGGCCTTAGACAATTTTATGAGTGCCCATAGTTTTTTGCTAATACTGATCAGTGATGCCTTCCCTTTTTGGGATTTTGCTCTATCATTTAGTAGCTTCCTCCTTCTATTGTATAGTTTGTTTATGGCTGGGGTCCACCAGATAGGACGTCTGCCTTTGGAGGATTGGGTCTTGGTTTTATTTGGGATCGCATGATCCATGCATTCCTGAAGGTGTTCATAGAATGCATTTATAAAGGATTCTGCAGTCTGGGCTGTATTTTCCACAGGCCCGGGGGCTTTGAAGGATTCCACCTCGGTTTTGAGGAGTGTGAAATTTGCTTTAGAGAAGTTTTTCACTGTGGTTTTCTGGGCAGGGGGTGGGGTCAGGATGTGAATATCCAGTGAGATTAGTTTATGGTCTGATCTTACCAGTGAGGGATACACTTCTGGTCTGGAGCATAGAGTCCCCATGTTGGTGATGATCAAGTCCAGTATATTTTCCCCTCTTGTGGGAGTGGTAACAAGTTGTTCCATAGCATTTGAGTTTATAAATTCTAGGAACCTTTGGGCTAGGGTGTTGGAGCTACAGTAATGCTCCCAGTCTATGTTTGGGTAGTTGAAGTCACCCAATATAATGGTGTTTGGAGAGACCTTCATATTTTCCAGTGTTCTCAGAAAGGCCGAGTGGGGTTCCTGGGTTTGGGAGGGTGGTCTGTAGCAGGCTATAAACTGGAAGGCAGTTTTACCCACTGTTAGTTGCACATGGATAGTCTCTGATGCTTCGTGCTTTGCCACCAACCTGGAGGTGTGGGTATCTTTGATGAATATCGATACTCCCCCTCCTTTTGTGGTTCGGTCCAAGTTTTGGGGCCAAAAGAATGGTATGAGGTATAACCTGGTAGTGCTGGGGTGCTCTCGGGAGCCCTGAACCAGGTTTCTGTTACTGCACAGATATCGATATTCTCCATGCTAAGGAGAGTTTCGAGTGCATGCATGTTGAGGTTTAGACTTCTGGCGTTCAGTAGAATTACTCTTAGTTTCTTATCCCTTGTAATACCTATGGAGGTGGGTTTGTCTTTTGAGCCTTGCCTAACAAAGGCACTATGGGGGTAGCAAGAGCCTTTGCCAATATCCAAAAGCCCAGGGGTGACAGGTGCAAGCCGTCCCTAGCGTATTTGAAGTTGTTAATAAAATTTTCTTCACCCTACCCTATAACCACATATAATCCATTCCACGTGAAATTGGTATGTGCAATCACAATTACCACCCCTGGACATTTGTCCTGTTGGTTCATACATATTTGCATGTACGTTGATGCATGTGCCCTGTTCATACATCCAAACCTGATGGCCTGTGGCCATCAATCAACCCTGCATGTTGTTGGATTGTGTATTGCTGTTCAAATTATGCATGTGTTATGCTTGCTGTTCAATGGTTTGAATATATGAGTGTTTGGTTAATGGGAATACTAATGCATGCTGTTACAACTAATTGTGAATGGTATTGTACGTTACTAACCCAAACTGTCATAACATAATGCAAAACATAGGACGACAGGGAAGGCGGGTTCCAGCGGACCCACCTCTCCCTCCTCAGCTGGCAGGCACCTGGCAGTAGTGCCCAGGCTGGACCCTCCTCTGATGGCCCTGTGCCACCTGTGGGTGGAAGCGCTGCAGGGGATGGGGCTCGTCCCCCCTCTGCAAGCGTGGCCGGAGGAGAACATCCACTCACCCTCTGTAGTGTCCGGACTGTGGTGCATAGGGAGATCCAGGATGCTGTTCTTGGGCCCCTACGCCAGCTTGAGGCATGTGTGGCACAACTAATGGGCGTGCCTGCTGCCCGGCCTACACAGCCCCCAGCACAGCCCCATCCTGGGCAGTGAAGGCACAGTGGCAACTGCCCATGGGTGGGGATCTCAGTTCCACTGTTGCCATCTGTGGGCTCATGGGCTCGAGATATCCAAACATCCATCCCCGTCAATTGTGTAATCCCCCCACATGTGTCATACACCGCCCCTGTATGCGTCTTGTTTGTCTTGTCTGTTAACCTACCCAACCTACCTCCCCAGCTATACCGACTTCCTGTACCTGACATACCACTCTCACCTGAAAAAAAAAAGGGCACTCTGTACCCACAAAAAAATTACGCCCCATACATAGCTGCCCATTTTGCACACATGTCTGCTGGACATGTAAACTGTCAATTACAACTGGCTGTACAACAAGTATTATTGTTGTCCTTACACCTCTCTCAGGGGTGGAAGGTTTCCAATGTCATACCAAATTACAAACATATGCACAGCTGTTGCTGATGAAGAAATGGGCAGCTATGGGCCTTACCTACATCCCTCCTGCAAAACCCGAGCTTGTTTCCCTACTGTCTTACCCTCTTTGTGACCCCTTTTTCACCACTTTCCTGTCTCCCCATTTTCATTTCTTTCAAAGAAATTAGCGCGGGTGTGCGCAAGAGTAAGCACTTTTAAGCAGTTGTAAGTGGGTGTGAGCGGAGCTGAACACCAGTGCGCATGTGTGAGCTCCACACAAACCAGCGCTAACCCAGTTACAACTGCATAAAAGTGCCTTAGTCACTCTGAATGACAAGGCCTGTAGTCTGCTCAAAAGCGAAATAAAATCCCACTGTCAGTCCCGAACCCAGGACCTTGGAAACAGTAGTCTGCATGACTTACCACTAAGCATGACTGCTATATAAGAACATTGTGCTACAATAAATATATCATGCAATAGTAGGAATGAATGTAAAGGGAATATAGGATGTGTAGTACACAAAGCATGTCATGTATATTTACTGTCAAATGTAGTGGATTACTATAATAGTAGTGTGTCAACAGAAACAGCCATGCTACTTGGTAGCTAGTAGATAATAATGTCACTGTAGCACCTTGCAAGCCACACATACTCACAGCAGGATAATCACTGCCCATACCCCACAACCTCTTACAGCAACACACCCGGACTAAGTAATAAAAAATGTAGAGCAAAGGCCCAAAAACAGGGACACATTTCAAATATTGCTCCAACAAACCTAGACAGTTGAGAGAGTAACAGGTTTTGCATTATGTTGGATGTTTGGAAGGGTATGAAGTCTGAAACTGAAATGTTTGTCACTATAGTCTGACTTGAGCCCTGAGTGATTTGCCAGAAAAAGCTGTTTATGAGATATGGATCAAAATATGAGGCAAAATATGTGGACATCCTGCAAATATCTGTACGCTTGAGAGGTCTGACACTGCCATATTTGAATAGTTAAGAGCCTAGATATAGCAACAGTGACTGTGTTACAGGGATGCCCCACAGACTCCCTGTGAAATGTGCAAACAGTAGGCAGAAAGGTGTTACAACACATGCAATGGTAACTATGAAGTACTAAAAGTATGCACCACTTGCACGTCGGAAATAGTGTAGTAATACATATGCTCATGCTAACCCACAGTCACAACTGCAGAATACCAGACAATTTAATGGGTGTACCCCACTGATATGTACCATTCCATGAGGCAGATAAAAGATGCACCTGAGAGTCTCTGGGGCCTGCTCAGCAGCATACTCAAATACCCTAATAGATGTCAAGGCCCACACCATGACCAGACCACACTGCATGCAGTAACACCCTAGCAGATATAGCAAGCATTCCAAGGTGTGAATGTACATGGAAAATAGGAAAGCCACAGCAACACACTACAGTCAAGACACCTAGCAGGCATACAAGTAGTGAATGTAAAGGGCAAATATTGAAGCCATAGCAACAAAGTGCAAGAGCCACTGCTATATACCAGTTACACCACATGTCCCACAGGAAAGCACACACACCCACATTAACAGTAGTAGTAGTCTTAGGTGTCAGTGTACATGCACACTTAGTACAGGAAACTGGAGAAATGAATGGAGAAATGTTAATCTACAATACAGCCAGAAATATGAGAGAGATACTAACCTTTACACTCACAGAACAGTGTTCACAGCATACCAGCATGGTCCCTGCCCTTAAACTCTGAAAGGGCTACGCCTATCTCACATACCTTTTTATAGCACTGTCCTGAAATCACAGTGAGAACTGCAATCAGTACACAACTGGCTGCATGCAATTAGCAAATGCTGGCTTACAACTGGTGCAGAGGCCATCACATGGACATATGCAGATACCTACAAAAGCATGCTGTACTCCCAGTCCACACATGCACTACTTTCATTGCACCCTCTGGAGGTACGTAGGGAGAGAGAGAGAGAGAGAGAGAGAGAGAGAGAGAAAAAAAAACATACACAAACAAAAACACTCAACAAAACCTACTAGAAAGCTGACATCTGTCAACTGGAGCAGCTGCAGGACACCAATCCAAAAGGCAATGCAAGCAGCTGTGACAAACACAGGTAATGTAAAGTAATACTTTAAAAGTGTACATACTGTGAACCCTCCATATGTGTCATTGGTCTGTATCTATATGTATATGAAGATGTGCATAGGGCAGGGGACATACAGCAACTATCAGTGAAGGCTGTACATACATATGTATGTGAGGGCATCTATGTGCACATATCAATGTAGGTTGAATGTAGGTTGTAGTGCAATGTACAAAGTAGGTTTCACAGTTATGTATGTTTAGCAGTATGTTAGTGTGTGTATACAGTTTTGTAAACAAACATGTTGATATACCTATCTATCATATGGATACGTATGTATGTCAATATATGTATGTATGTATGTATATATATATATATATATATATATATATATATATATATATATATATATAGTATGCATATATGTATACATAGAGAGGGATGTAGGAATACATAGACAGATGTAGATAGATAGAATATGTAGAAACATATATATGTAATACACACATACAGATATAGATGGGTCTACTTTCATAGACCGAACGTACGAATCGCCGACACACATGTTCCCGACCCCAAACAACCGAAAACACACCACACCAACAACTCAACATACCGAACACCACAACACCGACACAAAAAATGCCAACTACACATTGCACACAACAACATATCCACTAACCTTAACCTAAACCCTAACCCTAACGTCCGACACTACCGCACACTTACCCAACCGCACCCTAACCCTAACTCACTTAACACACCTCTAAACCTCAACACCGTCACTATCGCATACTCACCCTACCTGCACCTAACCTAACTCACTTAACCCACCCTAAACCTCAACACCGTCACTACCGTGACACTTACCCTACCTGCACCCTAACCCTAACTCACTTAACCCACCCTAAAACATGCAGCCCGTCACTATCGCACACTCACTACACCCGCATTCTAACACTGACACACTCAACACTACCCTGTTATCCAGTGCAAATACCATGTATTCACATGTGGCAGGCATCAGACATGGGAACTATTGAAGGTCACAGGTATATATGTGTATTTGGCACACACATACATCATCTGTGTGCATTGCCATTACTGGTTTAATCGATGTCATGCATTATTGTGAACAACAACCCACATACATGGGCATTCTGTGTGACAAAAACACACATGGCATTTGTGGAATTCAAAGCCATAAATAACTGTGCTATGACAGTAGTAAGAGACGCAGTAGCAGAGCGTGCTATTTGCATTACTGGGAGATTTGCCCTCTTCTGCTGTACTTGTAGGGTGCTGACATCATCTCTGTGTAGAGACTGGAATATGCAGCAGCTGGTGTGTTGTACTGGTTGCCAAAAGGGTCAGTTCTCTCACACATGTAATTGCACACACCCTACTTCCACCCCACACACACACACACACACACACACACACACTTGCAGGATTCAAACCCCTACCTAACTATGTTATGACACTAGTACAAGACGTAGTAGCCGAGCGCACCATTTGCATTACTGGGAGGTTTCTCTTCTCCGGCTGCACTTATAGGGTGCTGACATCATCAGTGTTTAGAAAGGGGAATGTGCATCCTGTAGTGTGTTCTCCTAGTTGCCAAAAGGGACATTTCTCTCACACAGAATTGCACACACACACACTGAGCATTTGTAGGATTCAAACCCTACCTAACTATGTTATGACACTCAAGATGGACGCATTAGCAGAGCACGCTATTCACATTACTGGGAGGTTTCCCTTCTCCTGCTGTACTTATAGGGTGCTGACATCATCAGTGTTTAGAAAGGGGAATGTGCATCCTGTAGTGTGTTCTCCTAGTTGCCAAAAGGGACATTTCTCTCACACAAAATTGCACACACACCAACCCCGCTCACCCACACACACACACACACACACACTCTGAGCATTTGCAGGATTCAAACCCCTACCTAACTATATTATGACACCTGAGGGAGACGCATTAGCAGAGTGCACTATCCAAATTACTGGGCATCTCTTCTGCACCTGCAGTATTGATAGGGTGCTGACATCATTATTTATACAGAGGTATGTACATCTATTACTATCTGTCAGGTGGGGGATAGCATATATATGCATTTGCAGCCACCTACTTCAGGGTCAGATATGCACATTAGCACTGGCAGGTTATGTTCTATACCATGCTTCATGACCACAGGACCTGTAACACACAACACAGCCAGTTCAGACCACCCCTCCCACATCTAGGACACACACTTTGCTTCCCTGAGAACAGTGCCAAGATATGATGGTGTTCACATACACCATTCCAGTTGTTAATGTCAGGTACAGGTATATTGCGTGTGGGAACTACTCAGGCCTCTACAACATTACCCTACAGCCACTACAATTTGTGAGTCCATGTGCTATGGCAGGACCACTCACCACAGCCACAAGGGGGAATACATATTGCACCTGACCATCTGCAACATGGGTACTCACTGTTCCACACCAGAGGTAGACCACCATTGTTGATATCTGACCATACCCACCTTTCCCTGGACATCCATATCCCATCCCCACCCCAGGCAAGGTTGTCACTGCAAACAAATTGTATTTATCAAAAGCAGACTTTGCACTTGTGAAGACTGGGGTGGAAGACTTCAAAGGACCCATGCTGGGGGAGTATACAGGCCACTCTGCATAATCCATGACAATTGCATTCTATGAGCATGTGGATGGTTTGCATTGATCATGCTATCCCAAATATACCCATGACTCCTCCACAACAGGACACCTGTCATATGTACACCAGCCATATATGAGCTGTCCAACAGACAGAGTGAGCTAATACATTGCAGAGCAGTAGCCCACAGAGGGAGGACATCTCTAAACAGTACTGGCATGACACTTCAATCCCTCATAATCATCACGACAAAGTGTTGACAGTGAAATTGTCCTGACACTGCAGATAAGGCTCCCCTCAGTCTGTTATTGATGCCCACTTACTGTTAGAGGTCCTCACCAACCCTCTTCCAGCACACACCAACAACATGGATGTGGCATAGCAAATTCAGCCCCTGGGATCTCCACTGTGTCCCTGCTTGATGGAGGCACAGCACACCAGCCTCAAACGGTGCCTTATGTGACCTACTTTACAGTGGCACAGTAGCCTACTGTACTGAGGAGGCAGACGCCAAGCACACTCTGGCTAAGCTTTCATTCCCTAGGGCAAACAGCCTAGTATTGACCTCTACACCCATATGTTTAATTGTCAGATGCACAATATTTGTTGCTGATAGACTGTTTGCAGGTCTTTATTGCCATAGCATTCCCTGTTTCTATGAACAACTTCTGTATCTGTGGAAGATGTTTGAATATGAGAGAGATCCACTATATCACTTATGTCTCTTTAGTCATTTAACTGTGTGCACTGGGCAGATTGCTGTAATGTGGTTGGTTCCTGGAATAACACGTACAAATACCAGATATGTGTGGCCAACTGCTAAACTGAGATATGGCCCAAGTGTGTGAGCATGCCCAGTTCAGGCTTTCCATGGCATGTTGTCTGACATATGTCTCATTTATCAAAGTGTGCGAGCATGCCCAATGTGAGCATTCCATATGTTGAACTCTGCAGTCCACCACATTTGTGGATGAGTGTGAACTTCAACAATATCTCACGTTTATGGTTGTGTGTTGTGTGTCATGTTGTGTACTTACTGTCTAACTGCTTTGCATCTGAACACAACAGGAATTATACTGTGCCTGCAGGGTTTGCATGGGATACTTTGCATACAGTTGTCAACATCCTTTCATACTGACCTAACACTGTAGTACCGTATAGTGTACTGGTTCAGTACTTTCACTGTGGTGGACAGTATCCTGGACTTTAGTCCTATCACTGCTTTAAATTTTCATAGTGAGCACAACAGACTGGTTAGGGGCCAGTTGTGCACATATGACCATGTTGCATTATGTTCACATATGGACTACTTAAACCTGGCTTGTCCAACATTGGTAGTGTATTCCACAACATAGGTGGACATTGGCAAACACTAGCGATGTGCCCTAGGCCATTTCTAATGCTAGTCAGAGAGTGCGTTTATCCTTCGACACACATTGTAACTGGAGTTTGCCATGACATATGTCATGGTTAGTATACTGTGCCTCCGTCTACCCATGACATAACAGTGATACCCAGGGTAAACCTACCATCTCCCATCCACTCATCAAGATTCCTCTTGAGGAGAGTCGATGAGTGACTCTCTGGCTAACCTGTACTGGGAGTTTACTCAAGAGTGGGGGTGGCTTCTGTGTTATGGATCATTCAGTACAGCTTGTCCTATGTATGTCAGTGCTGGGGTTCAGATCTCTCATGTGCATAGCTCACTGCCATTCAGATTGTACAAGGTGCAGCATGTTCATTGATTCCAGCTTGGACATGGCTTTATACATCAGGCACAGCTTGCCTCTGGGCGGGCAGTATGGCAGTGTGTGGAGCTGCAGTTTGTTTCATCAGGCAACACATGGCATCTGTTCAAGCTCTTTGATACTCCTGGTGAGGTACTTTTGCGGTCTTTCCAGTTGATGGAGGTGTCTGCTGAGGTACATCCCACAGGGGCCATTGTAGTCAATTGTAACGCTGATGAAGGATGACTGCAGAGCCACAATGACCTCCCCTGATCTAGATCTGACAACCTTTGTGATTAGGTGGGTATATGGTATGTTTCTGTAACCACTACAGCCACATGCTTGTCCAATGCAAGATATCTATCAACTTGTGTCCCCAGGTCTCTTATTACATGTTAAGTACTTAATGGGTTAACACCTATGTGGTAATTGGTGGGCACTTACTGTATATCCACAGGGGTTGACTATACACTTTTCTGCAATTAGCTTGCTGGCATGGCTATGGCACCAGTTGTCTGTTTCTATGTGGCCCTTTTGTGGGATGCTTGTGTCAGCTGGAGGGTCAGATATGGTGGCCAGTTTGTAGTCCTCTGCAAACTTGTTCAGACACAGTCCTTCCATGTTGGCCTGTACCTATGGGACATATATACCAAACAAGGGAGGTCCCAGGACCGAGCCTTGAGGGATGCCAGTTATATCTGGTTTGTAGTCTGACATGGCTGCAGCATTTCTGACCATGTCAGTTCTGTCCTTGGTCTGGTTTGCAACCCCTCTACTGACATAGGGGTTTATATTTAAGCTGGGCTTAAATATAAGGTTTATAAGGGTGGGAGGGTGGCCTAATGGTTAAGGTGTTTGCCTTACAAACACGAGGTGCAGGGTTCGAGTCTCACAGGGGATAATTGGCTAGGCTTAAAATGGCTCGCAAGGGCAGTTAGCTTAGTACTACTCTATGAACCTATGAACCTGGTGAGCTTATCTATAATGAACACGTGGGGTATTGTATGGAAGCCTTTTGCAAGGTCCAGCTAGGCTGTGTGGACCACATTCCCCTCATCAATGACCTTAATGACTGTTTCAAATGAGTCAAACATGTTTAAGGGGCAGGATCTGCACTTACGAAAGCCTCACTGGGTAGGGTCCAGTGTCAGTAGGTCCCCAATATCGTTATGTCTGAGGTACATGCCGATCCTTTCCATAGCTTTGCAGACCAAGCTTGTCAGGATTCTGGGGTGGTAGTTTGCAGTATCCATTCAGGCAACACCTTTGTGGAGAAGGACCACTGTTGTTGTACACTGCTCTTTGGGTACATATCCTGTGGTAAGACTGACATTGAGCAGTAGTGTTATTTGGCATTCCATTCTTCTTGGAGTCCATGTTGGACTCAGCCCAGGACACCATCTCATACCATTGATGCTGTGTGTTTTGCTTTGTAGATGCTGGCTGTTACCTCAGCATCTGCATTGTCAGGGGGCCAGCAC
The DNA here is from genome assembly GCF_019279795.1 of Protopterus annectens. Lineage (NCBI taxonomy): Eukaryota > Metazoa > Chordata > Ceratodontiformes > Protopteridae > Protopterus > Protopterus annectens. Next base: position 830,391,190 of record NC_056731.1, read on the forward strand.
TCTGCTGGGATAGATATTTTGCATTTTTTTGGGGGGGGGTTGCTCTGCACCTGTCAGGTTGGATGTTGGCAATATGTGTGTGTGTTTGGTATGTTGTTTGTAATATCTGAGTGATTCGGAGCATATCTGTGAATTCCCAACAAGGTTCCTACCATCAGTTAAGAAAGCCTTGTGATTATCCTTAGTGTCCTGTACAATTTGTATCTTCATAGGTTCATAGGTTCATACTAGGCTATCCGCCCTAGGGCATTTATAAGCCTAGCCAGAGTGTGTGTGGCTTTCGCCACCCCTTGCTATGTGAATATTATGGCCATTTAGGATTTACTTTACTGTGCCTCTGTCTGGACGTGACACAGTGAAGACCCCCAGTGTACATCTACGATCACCCATCCACTTGGCAAGATTCCTGTTGAAGAGAGCCAGTGAGGGTCTCTGCCTAACATGGAGTGGGATTCCGTTCCAGGGTGTAGGGAGCCTCTGGGTTATGTATCTGTCCCTCCAGCACATCCTATTTCATTATGTGTTGAGGTTGACATCTCTCACTCTGACAGCTCCGATGGATTTGGGTTTTCTGGGGTGGAGCATATCCATTACTCCTGTGTTGGACATGGCCTTGTACAACAGGCATACAACGCCTCTGCGTAGGCAGTATGTGACTGCATACGGCTGGGGTGTCTACAGCCAGGCAGCATATGACATATATTTGAGACCCTTTATCCTCTTGGTGAGGTACCTTTGAGGTCTTTCTAACTGCTGCAGGTGTTGGGTAAGGTACATCCCAAATGAGGCATTGTACTAAATTATGGGTCTGATAAGAAAACAGTATAGGGGCACAATGACCTCTGTTGACATAGATGTGAATCATTTCATGATAAGGTGTCCAATATAGACAGTCTTCCTAGCCACGTTGGCAATGTGAGTGTCACATGACAGGTTACTGTCCACTTGTGTCCCTAGGTCCCTGATTACTCTTTCCATACATAATGGATTACCACCTATGTGGTAATTTGTGAGTACCTTGTTTGGTATTTCGTGAGACATTCATACTGTCCAGTGTCTTCAGGATGGCTGAGTGGGGTTCCTGTGTGTGAGAGTGTGTTCTGTAGCATGCTACAGACTGTACAGCAGTTTTGCCTACAGTTAGTTGCACATGGGTGGTCTCCGATGCTTCGTGCATTGTCAGTTACCTGGACGTGTGGGTGTCTGTGCTGAATATGGATACTCCCCCTCCTTTTATGTTTTGGTCCAGGTTTTGGGGCCATAACGCATGATATAAGGTATAACCTGGTAGTGCTGGTGTGCTGTCAGGAGCCTTGCTGCAGGTTTCTGTCACTGCACGGACATCAATGTTCTCCATACTGGGGAGGGCCTCGGGAGCATGCATGTTGAGGTTTACACGTCTGTCAATGGGCAGCATTACCCTTATGTTTCTTTCCACTTATGTTTTCTAGGGAGGTGGGTTAGTCTTTTCAGCCTTGCCTACAAAAGGCTCTATGGAGGTGGCAAGAGCCTTATCCAATATCCAGACGCCCAGGGGTAACAGGTGCAAGCCATCCCTGGCATGGCAGCGTGGATTGTCAAGCATGACATCCCAAGCAGACAGACATTGGATCCCCTTGGAATGACACCAGTAATTGTGCCACTTGTTAAAGCTGATCATTCTGTGTTTGTACTGTGGCATCATTCTTGGTGAGGGTAAGATGCTGCACACGGTCAGTGTCATACTGGCCTGGACTACATAATCGGAGAGCTCATCTATGTCTCTTTTCATGTAGTCCGGGTAGGTACATCTCAGGTCATTCACGCCAGCATGGACAATGACTGCATCATATTTCTACTTGCTTTGGGGTGACCTGCGTACTTGTGTTATGTGGCGTATTGTAGCAGCCTACAGGCAGCTTACTGTACCCTTTCCCTTGTTCAGTCTGGTGAGCGGGACAGCAGTGTGTCTGACTATGGAGTCACCTATTACAACTGTATCAGGCATGTTGTTTCTCCTTCTGGCCTGTGACTGTTTGGCACACCAGCTTTGTGTACTATGTGTTGCATGTGCTATGTTTGGAGGTAGTGGTTGCTTGGGTGTCTGCTTTGGAGGCCTCTGTTGATGTGGTGTGTTTGTAATTAGAGCCTCCGGGAATGTTTTTCTGTGTTTATGTCTTTGGTTTACAGTTGTGATAGGTCTATGTGAGACTAGGTTTGTGGTGTGTGTGGTTACCTTCTCCTCCTGACTAGTTTTGACAGTACTGAGTTGAGAAAGCTCAGACTCCGGTTTGGATAAATGATTGCACCTCTCACATATATTTGTATTTCTTGGGGGGAGGTGAGGGTTGTCTGTGTACATGGGGCAGGTGTAACATTGCCTCAAGATTCACAAATTCAACTTGTTGTAGCTGGCCTTAGTGGATTGTATGAGTGGACATATTTTATTGCCATACTACTGATCAGAGATTACTTCCCTTTTTATGTTTGCTCTATCATGTAGTAGCTTCCTCATTCTCTTGCATGGTTTGGTAATGGCTGGGGTCCACCATGCCAGATGCCTGCGTGTATGGCATTGTGTCTTGGTTTTATTTGGGATTGCATAATCCATGCATTCCTGGCAGTGTTCATGGAATGCCTGTATAACAGGTTCTGAGGTGTGGCCCATATTTTGCACCTGCACAGGGCCTTTAATGGATTCCACATCAGTTTGGAGGAGTGCAACTTTTGCTTTACACATGTTTTTCACTGTGGTTTTCTGGCCAGGGACTGTGGTCAGGATGTGTCTATCCGTTGTGATTACTCTATGGTCTGATCCTACCAGTGAGGGATACACTTCTCATCTTGCCATCCAGTACCCATGTTGCTGATTATCACATCCAGTATGCTTACCCCTCTTGTGGGAGTGGTATGTTATTTCTGGGCATTTTGGTTTATGGATTCTAGGAACCTTTGTCCTAGAGTGTTGGAGCTAGAATAATGCTCCCAGTCTATGTTTGGGTATTTTCAGTCACCCAATATAATGTGGTTTGGAGGGCTTGATATATTCATGTATTCCAACATAGGTCAAGTGCAGTTCCTGGTGTTCGGACGGTAGTCTGTAGCAGGCTATAAACTGGGAGGCAGTTTTAGCCACTGTTACTTGACCATGGCTAGTCCATGCTGCTTCTTGTTGTGGTACCAACATGGGGGTGTGGTTATCCTTGACAATTATTGCTAGTCACCCTCCTTTTGTAGCTTGTTCCATGTTTTGAGGCTGTACAGCACAGTATGAGGTGTAACCTGGTAGTGTTAGGGTGCTGTTGTGAGCCTTGACCCAGTTTTCTGTTACAGGACAGATATCAACATTTTCCATACTTGGGGAGTTTAGACTGCATGCATCTTGCTGTTTAGACTTCTGGCATTGGGTAGCATTACATCTAGGTTCTTATCCCTTGTGATACCTATGGAGGTGGGTTTGTGTTTTGAGCCTTACCTATTCAAGGCACGCTGTGGGTAACAACAGCCTTTGCCAGTATCCATAAGGCCAGGACAGATAGGTGCATGCCACCCCTAGCAGGTGGAGCATCATGTCATGCTCAGCATGTCATCCCAGGCTGGCACACATTGGATCCCCTTTGTCTAACAGCAATACTTCAGCCAATTATTGCAATTGATCATCTCATCATCATATTGTGGCATCATGCTTGATGAGGGTAGGATGTTAGTCAGGGTCATCAAGTTTGCATATACTACATGGTGTTACATTGCTTAACACATGGCATTCATGCCTCAGGTGGTGCTGCAGGGCTGCCTCTGTTGGATGCACACACTATACTCCCTGTACATGTTTGAGAGCAGGTTATGTCATTTTAGGCATCCCTGTTATTATATGAGTGAGTCAGAGAGGGGTATCATTCCCAGGATTCCTACTGAGCCAGTGTATGTGCTATGTGTTGCCTCTTTGCCAAGGCCAGGGCATACTGGGCATGCCTCCTTCTGCCTACTGGGGCAGGCTCAGGTTGTTCCTCCTCCGAGTCACGCTCTGCCTGTGATGGCCTTGGCAATGGTGGGGGGCTGTTTGGCCCGGCCCTATGCTGGTCCTGCTGCAGCTGTTTTCGCAAGATCATATTATGTAGCATAGCACATACCATGACAATTTGGGTACATGTAGTTGGTGAGTACTGCAAGGCTCCACCAGATGTGTCCAGACACCAGAACCGTGACTTGAGCAGCCCAAACACACGCTCTATTACATTACGTGTTTGTGCTTGTGCCTCATTATGGCGTTCCTGTTCAGGTGTGTGTACGTTTCTGATGGGTGTCATCAGCCACGGCTCCAGTGCATAACCTGCATCCCCCACTAGGTGTCCATGTGGGATGTCCCCATTGGCAAATGTCTGGTACAGCTGCATCAAATGCCAGATACGGGAATCATGGTAGCTCCCAGGGCAGCCAGCACACACATTCATTATTATGCCCTGGGCATCACACATGACCTGGCAGTTGATGGAGGGGAAGCCCTTGTGGTTTATGTAGGCCCTACCCCACTCACCAGCTGGTACTTTGATGCATATGTGCGTGCAGTCTATTGCACCCACTACCTCAGGGTATTCTGCTATTTGCTGGAAGAGACACATATTGCTGGCCAATACCTCACGGGCATTGGGGAAATATACATGATCACCGACATGTGCTGACATGGCATCCAGGAACTGGTGCAGTACCCTGGAGGCTGATGCCTGTGATATCCCCATCATATCACCAGTTGGTCTCTGGAAGGTACCTGTTGCTAGTATTCTTAGGCCAACACATACCTTGGTTTCCACTGGGATGGGTTCCCCTCTGTTGGTTCTGTGTGTGAGGCATGGCCTGCACAGCTTGACAATTTGCTGCAGGAGGTCTCTGTCCACTCTATAGTGCTCCACTATCTCCAGCTCATGTAACCCGTGGTAGGTGACCCTGGGCCTGTACACTCTTCTCTGTCTCCTCACTGTGGGTTGTCTGGCACCATTTGCATTGTCACCACCCTCAGCAAGTCACCTATGTCTCCTTATGACAGCTATGGCAGCCCCTAGCATTTCTGCTCTGAGTTCAGCTTTTTTAGTTTTCACTTCTAATAGCTTACTCCTGTCTTGCAGTGTCTCTTGAGAGAAACATCCTGCACTGCTGTTTGCAGAGTTTTAAGTGCTGGGCTGGGCTACTATTCTGCCTGTGTAATTGCCTGCTTCTAATTGTTTTCACCTGCTAGCTCCAGCAGTATTCCCTGCTAGCTTCCTACTAATTCTGTTGCTTCCTTTTTCCTTTCTGTTTCCTCAGGGGGGAGCAACGCGCATACCAGCAGGAACATGCTCGCAGTGGCTTACACGCGAGCACACATGCTTACACAGTTTAGAATCTTCTTATTCGGGTTAAAACACGTGCACACCAGCGCAAACAATCTTACAAGTCTGCCCACAGGCTCCCACATGCTCAGTCTGCCTTACATTCGCGCACACTGCCCTACTCGCACCTCATGGTGCGCACACATGCGCATGCACGCCCAGCAAGAAACTTTGGTGTTGGAAACAGTGTACACCTTCCATTTCTTGACTTTCCCATGCTTATCTTGTGGCACTCCTCTTTCCATGATATGTGTCTGACATCTGTCATGTAACACTGACCTCCAATGAACTGCATTTCTTTCTGCCATTCCCCCCTGTGATGTCACCTATCTCCTACTCTGTTCCTCCCCCTTCTGTAACTCTTACACTACTCAGAATGTGCTCATTTGCTATGTGACTGTGGGATTCAGTATCCTAACACTCATTTACATCAGATTGCCTACTAATGCTTAGTTACATGTCTTAGACTCAGCTTCCCCCCTTAGCAACCACTAAACGGTGGCCATGTTGTTTTTGGTCTGCTGGTCCCTGCATTGTAAATCCATGTATTGCATAAAACCCACATTTCTGGGTTTATAACCTTCATTTTCATGTTTTATATAGCGCAGGCCATTTGTGCGGGGCTGCACTGCGTTTAAACATCGCCGATCGCTGAAAAAAAATATATATTTATTTCTCATATTTGCATCGGGGTACCTTGCCAATGGCCACATATTTGGCCATTGGCATGCTGCCTGACACATATGCACCCTTTATTTGGAGCTGACATGGCTCCATTGTGTTATTTGCAGAAATGTACTCAGTTGTCAACTGAGTACATTTCTGCAGCTTCTGACTCTTACACGGGCTGGTTTGGGCTTCGTGGATCGCTAATCTACCTCATTTGCATGCCTTTCGGCTGCAAGTGAGGTGATTAGCATATCCACGCCCAGCCCGTGTAAGAGACATTTTAGCTGGACTCTTACACGGAATTTCGGGCTGTTCCTGGATCGCGAGGGCTGCATGGAGTCTTACACTACTCTTAGACTCCGTGCAAGCCTTCGTGAATCCTGCCCAAGGAGTTTTTTGTTTTAATGGACTGCCATGAGACTGTATCGCACTTTTAAATGGGAGCGGTCTTTTTTTTCCCTGTCAGTTTGAAATAGTATAAAGTAAATGAACATTTTTTATGTGGAAAATGTGTTTATTTTATGTTTTGGGGCTGGCAAAGTGTGTTAAAGTACATTTTACTGTGTTTTTATGTAAAAATGTGACTTTTAAAGACTTGTAGTTTTTACTAGCATTTGAGGTTTGCCTTCCTTGGAAAAGAGGCACCATTTTTGGCTTGACCATGGAACAAACTGCCGGTCCCATGGTTGGTCTTTCTTTCAGCCACAAAAAGAAAGATAAGCAAACAGCCTTTGCCACCAAAGCAGGTTAGCAATTTGTCTTAGACACAGGTGGATGACTCTGCTGTGGCCATTTGTTGTACCTCAGACGACTCATGTTTTACCCCAGATTCCCTCTGATGTAGCACCTATAGCCATTATGGACTGGCAGTTAGCCACATCCTCTGCAGCTGTTGGAATCTTCTCAGTGGGCAAGGGAGAGCCACTCTTGGGAGAAGGAGCAGGAAAGGCTTCCCTGTTTCAGAATGATGTACCCATCCCTGGTGAAGCTGCTGCTGCCATTAGTAACACAGCTGGCCCCATTTTTCATTTCAAAAAGAAAAAAAAACTAAGCATGTGTCTGCTCATCCCCAAATTTCCTTAGACAGGAGTAGTTTACTGGGTCTGGCCTAGGGTTTAATTCGGGCTATTGATCCTTTATGTAAAGTAGTTTCTTGTAAAAGGAAAAGGGTTTCCTCTTTTCCTGAAGAAGTTTAAGATTCTGAATCTGAACAGGAAGTTGAAAGACATACAGGGTTTTCTCCTCTGATTTCTGATTCAGATTCAGAGGAGAGTTATATTTCTGATTCTCCTTGTGAGAGCTCTTTTTCTCTGAGACTATTGCTAGAGTGTGGCAGAGTTTTAAGAGGGAGAACACTGAGGTTTCTCAGTCGCTCAGAAAATGCTATGAGTTGTTTTAGAAGGATTTTCCTGACCCTACACCCACTCCCCCTGTCCTGTCTGTTTTAGAGGATGTATGTGCGTAATTTCAACGGACGGGAGGTTTGTCCAATATAGAATGCCTGACAATTAATAATAATAATTAATAAACCTGATGTTCGTTGAAATTACGCATTTCTGAGCATCTAAGTGACATAAGGTGTGCTAGACAAAATAATGCCCTTTACAAACATGCATTACTACATAATTCAGTTCGGTTTAGATTTACTGTTATTGATGGTATTAAGTTCCAGGATGTGGATAAAGTTGGTTGGCATGATATTCTTAATAGGAAAGAAAGGAAGTGGATAATCATGTTAGGTGCTCTTTTTCCACCAGGATTAAATGAGCATCTGTGACTGGATAATTGTATAAGACTCTCCCATATATTATGTTGCTGAATTCATTTGAATTTTATCACACAATGAAGAAGGCTTGCTAGACGAAACCAGTCTGTGTGCTTTGTGTTTCTATGATATTGCAATAAATACAGGAATTTGGATATTAACTGTTGTGCTGGCTTTTGGTATTTTTGAATCTTTTTATTTAGCCATGCACTATTTTCCATACAGGCATACTGATTGGTTTATACTGTTATTGCAGCTGCATGCTGTTGGAATTGTCAGTGGTGCCAGCGGATCATTTATTCATTTACAAGGTGACTTTGTACTTATTGTGATGCTTTCAGTGGATTAATAACCTAACGGAAGGTGCGCCTCATGAATACACTGGTGTTTCAATTCATTTTGATCTTTTTTGCCAATTTTCAGCTGTTCCAATGTCCAGTATCACTGGTGAGCTATTTGGTTGGGTTCATTTATGGTTGTGCCATTCCATTGTTTTTTATGCCCATTGTATAGATTGCAGAGTCTTTATTTGCATACTCCTTGATGTGGGTATGCTAGTTTTCAGTTTATTATTTTTCCAGCCACTATACATTTAGGAAATTAGACCTTTTTTTCTTCAGTCTACCTGGTTGAATATTTTTTGAATGCATGACGTCATCACGTTTGTTGCTTGTGGTGTTACAACGAGTCTAAAGGTTATCTTACTTTTGGCTGACTTTCTTCTGCAACTGTATGGTTTTGTACCAGTTTCGTGGAAAGGAAATGCATGGATTTATGTCCAACTTTGATTCATCATCGGCGGTTTGTATTATACCGCCTTTTTGGTTAGACTGATAACTGTGAGAGACTTTTTCGAGCTATATTGAATCTTGAAAATTTGTGATTTTTATCTCAGTTTACCTAGTTGAACATTTTTTAATGCGTGACATTATCACACATGTTGCTTGTGGAGTTACAACAAGTCCGGAGGCCATTTTTCTTCCTGGCTGACTTTTTTTTGCAACTGTGTGGTTTTGTACCAGTTTCTTGGAAAGAAAGTGCATGGATTCATGTTCATTTTGGATTAAATACTAGCGGTTTGTACAGTACCACTTTCTTGTTTAGACTGAGTATTGTGAATGACTTTTTTGAGCCATATGGAATTTTTATATGTTTGGGCTATTATTTTAGCAATTATGACTAACTGACAGTTTGTTTCATCAATCTTATGATTGTATGCTTTAGAACTTTTTAAGAACTGTGTGATTACAATCAGGTTTCTGAATGTGGTTTGCATTTTCTAATACCATTTTTTGATCCATGCCTAATGTATATGGTTTACATTGTTTGACTGGTTATAAGGAATATTTGATGTTTTTGAACTGCACTGGGGTTATCAAATAGGCCTTTTGATGCACACATATAGTATTCACACTGTTTTGTCCCTTTTTTGTAGAGCTTGGTAGTAGGTGGGCTATATTTGTGTATAGATTTAATAGGTACTTTTTTGGGGCCATTATGGATCTGATTAAAATATTGGAAGGTTTATTGGCTGACAAGGAGGATGTCAGAAGTTTTGATAATTTAATCAACCAGGAATTAGAATGTGGGGTGTCTGACAATTCCTGTATGGAGGCCTTTGAGCAATTGGTATTGGCTATGAAAGAGCTACGATCCAATGTTTGGCATCAAAAATTGTTTAGGGCATACAGTTCAAATAAGTTCTGTCCCAGAGGGCTTAGGATATGCTTACAGCCTTTTGTTAAATAACCTGATGACCAATTGATGTCAGGATGGAATGTGGCTTTGCAAGAATCCTCTATGATGTTTGTCAATGTTCTCTATGCTTTTTATGAGAGACAAACTAGTGAACTGACCAAGCGGGTTGGAGAGTTATGTGAAAGGGTCAAAAAACATGAAGGTGATTCTTCATATAAAGGGCAGTTTGCATAGCTCACTAAACAGTTAATGATTTTGGAAAAGGATCTTAGAGCACATATGGTTAAGAAGTTCTCCAGGGACTCTAGGGATTACAGACAAGGTCAGCCATTTATCATTCAAAAAATGTGAACTTTTCTGATACTAGACCATCCATCCCCCTGGGTACTCCCTATAAGAAAAAGAAAGAAATCTATTCTTAAGAGAAGTGGGTCTTGTCCAGGAAACACAGGTACATTGGGGGTAGAATTTTCATCTACTACTGATGCTGATTGGGGTACACCTAATATGTCACCTTTACCCAAAAAGAGATGTGAGAGTATCCCTTTAGTTGACCTGGGAGGAGGAGGAGGAAGGAGGGGGGTTATAAACATCACAGGCATGGATCAAACATTGGAGACACTGCTTCAATTAATGACCACATAGATGCTACTAATAATGTATTGAATACTTCATCTTATGTTTTGTCTTCGGATAACACTGATTTGTTGAATAAAGGTCTTGATTTCATACCCAGTCATTTGGTTGTTGAGGAAATTTTTACACAGGATGTCATCAATTTCTGCATATTATTAAATCTTAGGTTGTTTTTTTATAATCAGTCTAAAGGTAACAGTTATTCTGTTATGCTTTGTTTTAAGGCATCCACATTTATGCCACCTCCTAATAGGAATGTTATGGTTTTTCAGGATTTAGCGTTAAAGGACCTACATGCCAATTATGGGTCACAGATTAATATTTTTCCACACAACCTTACTTGTTCAGAAAGGGCAGCATTGGACAAATTGAGTAAAAACAAGAAAATAGTGGTGAGTCTGGCTGATAAAGGGGGAGCGGTGGTAGTGTGGGACTGGCAAATGTATCAGCAGGAGGTACATACCCAGTTAATGGCTCAAGAGACTTATCAAAGGATGTTTTTGGACCCTACATCGGTTTTTAAAAAACAGATAGATGATTTTTTGGAACTTGCCAACGAGGAAGGTATTATAAGCAAGAAAATTAATTGCAGCTTATAGTTAAAGAACCGGCGAAGCAATATATATATATATATATATATATATATATATATATATATATATATATATATATATATATATATATTTGCTGCCTAAAACACATAAGAATTTACAAAAACCTCCTGGCAGACCAATAGTGTCTGGGAGAGGGTCTTTAACAGAGCCACTTTTGGCTTTTTTGACTTACTATTTAAAGCCCCTTTTGATCCATGTTAGGTCGAAAATACAAGACACTATAGAATTTTTAATTATTATTCAGAATACCCAAATTGAACTGGAGTGGTATATGTGCACCTTGGATGTCAGGTCCCTTTACACTAATATACCACATTGGGCAGGTCTACAAGCCCTGGAATATTGGCTGATTAGATCTGCTCTTTACAGTCCAGGCTTTAATACTTTATTAATCTGTCTAGCTGGGCATGTGTTGACTAAAAATGTGTTTTATTTCCCGGATAAATGTTACCTACAATTGAAAGATACAGCAATGGGAGCGTCCTTCACTCCCATTTATGCTGACCTATTCATAGGTTTTGTGGAAGACCATATGATGTATGACCCTATGGATAATATATGTCTTGAATCCATGGATATATGGTGTAGGTACCTTGATGATTGTTGGCTAGTGTGGCGATCTGGGTTTGAATATTTACATGGATTTGTTGGGTATTTCAATGACAACAAATGGGGACTATATTTTACGGTTAATTGCAACACAACCCGGATTGTGTTTCTGGATATTGATATACAAGTACAGGATTATGGGACCATGCTGACTCAGGTACATAGGAAGCATCCAGAGATCAATAATCTGTTACACTCTAAAAGTTGTCATCCTAAGCATGTGATTCGCAATATACCTAAGTCCCTATATATGCGGGTACGACATATATGTTCATCAAATGAGGTGTTTTCCACACATAGTAAACAGTTGTTGGACAGATTTCTAAACAGGGGTTATGATAGGAAACAAATCTCAGATATTGGTAATAGTGCCCAAATGTGGGATCATAATTTGTTGTTACAGTATCAAACACAGGAATGCAAAAGTAACAACCAACTGAGGCTAGTCACTCAGTATGGTAATAATACATCTGTACTGATTAATACTATTAATAAATATTGACACATTCTGACTTTGAATGAAAGTTTGAATAAGATGCCCCCCCCCCCAAAGTGCTTATTCTCTTTTAGAAGAGGTAAAACCATTGGGGAATGGCTGAATCATTATAGACGGGCAACTTATGGTGTGGCCAATACCCAACAAAGATGGGGGGCTAGTCAGAGGGTGCCATCCTTGTAATCATTGTAGTTTTTGCAAACATATTAATACTACCAAGGAATTTAGTTCCAAGAATACTTGTCAAGTTTTTGACATACACATACAGGGCAACTGTATTTCACAGTGGGTCATTTATTTGGTGATCTGTAATTGTCAGGCATTCTATGTTGGACAATCCTCACGTCCATTGAAATTACGCATTTCTGAGCATCTAAGTGACATAAGGTGTGCTAGACAAAATAATGCCCTATACAAACATACATTACAACATAATTCAGCTCGGTTTAGCTTTACTGTTATTGATGGTATTAAGCTCCAGGATATGGATAAAGTTGGTTGGCATGATATTATTAATAGGAAAGAAAGGAAGTGGATAAACATGTTAGGTGCTCTTTTTTCACCAGGATTAAATGAGCATCTGTGACTGGATAATTGTAGAAGACTCTCCCATATATTATGTTGTTGAATTCATTTGAATTTTATCACACACTGATGAAGACTTGCTAGCCGAAACTGGTCTGTGCTCCTTGTGTTTCTATGATATTACAATAAATACGGCATTTTTATAATTACCATCTATCCGCACCCCTCACAGACTTTTCAAATCACACACTCACACACTGAGAATTAGACTTAACAGGAACTGAAACAGAGTTAAGATAATATATTGCAGTAGGTCAAGGAATTTTGCACGAACAGATGGCTTCATTGCAACATACATTGCTGACCTGTAGTGTACACGTAGTACTGAGCATGCTTAGATTTCCAGCTGCTATGAAGGGTACTGATTAGTGCACGCATGCCAACATTACAACTCTTCCTGCTGCTTCATTGGTCCTTTGCCTCTGCTAAGGATCAGTACAATAGCAGATCAGTCCATCTCCCACCCAGTTCCAGGATGGGTGAGCCAGCAGTGTCCACTCATTCACAAATCTCTTTGCCAGCTCCTCCATTGCTTGGGTTACTAATCATTTCTAGGTTTGTTGAATCACAGTTAAAATTTTCATTCCTGTGTCTCATGAGGATGATTGTTGACTGGGTTTGTCCCAATGGACCAATCTCATTTTTATAGGAGACCTGAGAAGAAAAGCTCCCGTATAATACAGCATGACATAAGTAAGTGAAATATCACTTTGGCAACAGCACACATTATAAGAATATGATATAGTACTCCATTACAATAAATGCAACTGATCACGAATCAGTCATTGGCTTCAAGTAGACTTCAACTTACATGTAGGCAAAATTATAAACTTGGAGAATTCAGGCCCGATCCATAAAAAAAGAAGAGTTTGTCATTTAAGAAAATAATAAATAGCACTGCTTACTCCTGCTCATCTATCACGGCTTAACGTGATTTGATTATATTAATACTACGTAACCGCAGAAAAGAAGACACTATTTGTAACCTAAGCAGCACAATGATGGGAAATGTTCTAGTAACGATGCCTTTTACTGCTCATCTGCTTGGCAATTATTATAAAATACATGACTGTCAGCAGTTGAGTGGGTTGTTTGAATGATATTCATGTCCTGATAGCTGTTATACTTATCATTTTATGTATTCTTTTGCTACTCATTCGTATATTTCAGCCCTTCAAGGAGTTGAAAGGAAGTGTAGGTATATTATCCAAAAAATATCTGTCTGTTTCCTCTGCAGCACTGTAAACTGGTAGAATTACAGACTTAGAGACCATCCCTCTATCATCAGTGGTGGCAAATAGTTTGATTTATTGAATATTGTCTCTGAGTTTGTAATGTATGACCAAGGAGAACTTCTTGCTAAACATGTTCATGTGAAAATGCTTGCAAGCCCATGAAGTGACTAGTGTTTCTTTCTGTATCGGACTGTATTTTTTAACTGTTTTCTAACAACTTAATTGCATAATACTCTTTTATTTTTGGTCTCTGGTATGCTTCCAGCTGACCCTCAACCTCCTTAGCCATGGGTGGATTGGGAAAGATAAGTGGAAATGCAGAGATAAGCTAGCAGCCAGCACCATAACATATGTTATCCTGTATGCTAGGGATTTTTATTCATACCCCCTCAGTGTGGTGATGTTATAGCGTTAGGCTAGGCAGACAGTGAAGTGTGGATTGTGAGGACATGTCCACCTGAGCCCTAGGTCAGCCCTGCCTTTTTCAGCCATTCTACATGCTTATCCCAGCAATCATTCCAAGCCTCAGCCTCCAATATGGCTTAACAAATCATATGCTTAGCCTACTATGGTCCCACCATCAAGATAGACACAGCATCTTCCTTGCAAATCCTTCTTTCACCAAGGTTTCTAACTACCCTTGGTTTGCCATAATCAGGGCTTCATTCCTCTGTCACAGCAGCTGTGACTTTCTGATTGCCATTTTGTAGTCATTTTAAGACTATTTAAAAGCCCTCTGTGCTGGCATCAACTTGTGGCATACTTCTGCACTGAATGTCACACCAGGATATAACAGTATCTGAGAGTAGGCATTTCTTTAACTACTCCAACTTTTTAACTTTATCATTTTTATTGTTGTATATGTAACAAAGTTTTTCAACAATACTATCTAACATAAATATTTTCAAATATAATGTTCATTCCACATTTGTCTATCATAATATAAAACATATTTGCCATAGGTGTTCTTGAACCTTTTGGTGTTGTTCAGATTGTATATAATGTATAGCCTTCTTCATAGACTCTGTTAGTGACAGTGTAATTGTGTTAATATTTTGATGAATCTGGAGCTGTAATTAACCATGCCTAATAGACTTCTTTTCTCTTTAACATTTGCAGGAGATATCATGTCATTAAATGATTTTACCTTTACTGGCTTTAAGTGACATCCATCTTCTACAGAAAATGAAAATGTGTATTTTTTGTTCATTCTCTGCTTAATATTAACCTATATTCTTTCAGTTCATTTAGCATTCTTCTTCATATTTCATCACGTTTCATCTCAGTTCTTCCATACAGTACAAGTTCATCTCTATAGTTTCTGACATGTCCAATGCCTTGTAATATTTGCTGTACTATATGACAAAAAACTTCCAAACAAACCCTTGGCAAGTATTTTCAGTAGTCAAAACAGAATGGGATTCCCATAGACATCAGGAAAGCAGACTTTGTTATAATTGTCTGCAAACCTACTCTGCACATTTTCTGATATGGAAGTCCCTCTAAATAATCCCAGTTATGTCTTAATGATATCTATTTCCTTTTATTTTTACCTTATTTTTAAACTCTACTTTCATTTTATCCCACTCACTAGCTATAACTTCTGAAGAAATTTCTATGTTCCCTAACAACTCTTGAATAATTTCTTCTACCCATTCCTTAATTTCCTCTCTTTTTAACAGGTAGGTAGGGAAGAACTACTGTTTCATTTTATCCTGCATTTTTATCTTAGTTGTTATTGGCACATGATCTGAAATAGTTATTGGATGTGTATCAAAGCTTGCAATTAAATGCACTTGTTCCTGTGAAATACAGTTTCTGTCTAATCTTGCCCGGTTATTGTACCTTGGGGAATAATATATAAATTCTGTCTGAGTTCCTACCAATGAATTCACATCTTACATACCAAACATTTTCATAAATGTCCTCAGAAATCTACCTTCTTTTGTCAAATTTCTCTTCTAGGTCCTAGGTCCCACAGTTATATCCTCACTGTTGCAAATCAAGTTCCATAGTATTGCCCGCAGAATGCTAATTATTTCTCCCAAAATTTTCATAAACTTCATAATAGCGGTTTTAGTTGGAATATATATATACATGCCAGCATATTTCGCCTCTCTTATAATAATTATTGTCCACGACTTCTTCTCTGATTGATAAAAATATGCCTGACCTGTATATAAAACTAATGGGACTAAAAGCATTTTCACTGCTTGTATCTTGCTATCCATATCCATAAATAAGAGCTTCCAGTTTCTCATTTTTTTATATTATCTTTTGTGGTTCCCTATTAAAATCATGAAGGTCCACTTACCCGAATACGGAAACGTCGGCACGTATATGTCGAACCGCAAAAACACTGATCGTCCTGAAGTGTGAAATCCGAAATGTCGAATTGTCATTGCTGGCCCTTCTGTGGTATAGCTCCGTAAGGTAAGTGTGCGATAGTTATGGACCTTAGGGTTAGGGTGCGGGTTAAGGTAAGTGCATAGATAGTAATGTGTGTAGGGTTAGAAGTAGGGTTTTGTTAAGCGTATGTGTATGGATTATTTATTTTGTTTGTGTATAGCTCCATAAGGTAAGTGTGCGATAGTTACGTACCTTAGGGTTAGGTGCGGGTTACGGTAAGTGCATAGTTTGGAATGTATGTAAGGTTTAGTGTAGGGTTAGAAGTAGGGTTTTCGTTAGTGTATGTATGTGGTTTATTTATTTTGTTTGGGTAAATTGTATGTAGCGTGTGGTGGGATTGGACAACTATGACGGTTCGAGTTTTTGAATTTCACGGTTTAGGGTGTTCGGTGTATTCGCAGTTCGGGTAATATGTGTCGATGATTATGTATTCGCTGAGTAGGACTTTTGCAGTTCTAATATAGACCCATCTTTTGTTTATTCTGTTCACACATACCCTTAATTACCATATCAGAATCCTTTTTAATCCATACTCCTAAACATTTAATTTTATCATGTCCCCATATGGGTATTGCTAAACCAATTCATGTGTGGTTACATAGTTTACAGCTATAGCCTTTGTTTTACCTTCATAAATTTTATATGCAAAAAGACTTGAAACTGTCTCAAACTGTTTCATATCACTGAGATGTCCTTTTCTGGTTTTATCAGATACAAAATAATATTGTCTGCAAATAAAGCCAACTTTTCGTGATTACCATACCAATTATATCCTTTAGTTACTGAGTCCCTTATTTTATTTGCCAATGGTTCTAAATATAATGCAAATAACAAAGGGGAAAGAGGACACCCTTGCCTGGTTCCTCTGTTCAGACACAACTTGTCAGAGAGGAACCCTCTCACTTTAATTTTTGCCTCCAATCCCTCATATATCCTCCCAAATAACCTTAGTGTTATATCAGGGAATGCAAATGCTTCCATGGCCCTACTCATAAAATCCTAGCTTACTCTGTTGAATACTTTATCTGCATTAAGATCTACCACCAACAACAATATTTTTGTACATTCTGCTTCCCTCTGGACCATCATTGTTCTGTTAATGTTGTCAAATGTTTGCCTCCCCTCCACAAAACCAAAATAATCCATATCTATCAATTTTGGCATCACCTTTGCCATTCTTTTAGCCATTATAGACATAAACACCTTATAATCATAGTTTTGAATTGAAATGGGCCTATATGAAGCTTGATCTTATGGGTCTTTGACATCTTTAGGTATTACAGCCACCACAGCTTTCTTTCAGGATGTTGGTGCTTCCCCTTTTTTTGAAAATGCTGTTAAAATCTTCCAGGTCTTTATCACTTTCTTCCATTCTAGCTTCTTCCATGCTTCCACAGGAATAACATCTCTTCCTGGAGACTTTTATCTCATCTCCTCCCATCTTAACTGTTAATTGTTGAGCATCATCTACCTCTAACCTTGGCATACTCAAGTCTTCCATAAATATTTCCATTTGTGGTCTTTCTTGATTTCTACATTTCTTTGGTTTTTACAAAATTGTATAAAATTTCCAAAATTTCTCTAATACCTCTTCAGGATCCCTGGTTATTTTTCCTGTTATAGGCTCCCTAAGTTTGGCAATGACCCTTTCTACTTTCTGTTGCCTAAGTCATTACTCAAAAAGTTTTTGTGCTCTGTAGTTATTATAAAAAAAAACAGTTGCTTGACAGCAATCTTTCTAAATTCATATATATTATCAAGATACTCCCTTGTTTTCTCTTTAGCACTCTACAGTTACGCCTCTTCTTGTTCTGTCTGTGAGATTCCCCTTATTCTGCAATATTTTACCCTTTGGGATATGGGTCAACAACAAGGTAAGATTTGGCAATAATATCAGCTTCATTTGCAAACAGGCCTCTCGTTTGTTTTATTACATCTTGCACTTTGTCATATCTCAGGATCATTATTCATTCACAACAATCATTAACTGATTAATATTGAGAAGCCTGGAGTATGAACCAATCATCTAGGTCTAATAAAGAGTTAAATGTCTACAGAAGACAGACTGTATACAATGGAATTTCACCCCAAGACATGTGTCTTACCAGTAAAATCTAACATTTTTGAATTGGAATATGCCGAGATATTAAAGACTCTTAAGAGATTTGATATTGGTATAAAGATATTTAAGGTTTTGTAACTTTCTGATAACCTAGGAGAACTAAGGAACAGCAGTACTGACTTAAGGAAAGGAGACATAAGGCTACGGATGTGGATCTATCACTTGCATGTAACAAGGAAGTGGTTCAGTTGTAGGATGGTGAAGAAATGGAATATGCTGCCTACTGAAGTAAAGAGGGCAGTCATGATCCAGTGCTGTAAAAGGCAAAAACAGCACCTTAACCAGAAATACATTTCATATTATCTCAAGTAATAAGACAAGATAGACACCATGAACCAAACTAAACTACTCAGATTCCTAATAGATGACAACCTCATATTTAATCACCATATACTTCATTCCATCAAGAAAACTCACCAAAAACTAAGCTCCCTCTATAGTGTTAAATACTACCTGACAGATCAAGCAAGGATTATTTTAGCAGCAACATATCCCTTTCCTTCTCTGTTAAATACTTACCCTATTCTTACAAATATCAACACTACATATAAAACTAAACTAGCCTCCTGCTACTACTACAAATAGCTAAATTTGCAACCAACCAACCTTATAAAACATACCACTACCTTGCATTAAAACAATTAAACTGGCTTGAACTCCCAAACCAGTTCACATACTCACAACTAATGATTGCCACAACCTATTGTACTCTCCAGACAAATGGCCAGCATTACAAAATACTTTGCTGTACTATTCACCTACTAGAGACCTTTGCTTTAACAATACACTTTTGCTATGTATCAGTAAAACATTCAGTGTTGTCAGAAAGTCTATCTTCTCTCATTATGTGTTGAAAATCTGGAATGAAATCCATACAGAGTTAAAACAGATAGAAAACTTAAAATTGTTTTCAAATCTTGGCTTAAATCACATCTATGCTAGACATGGCTCTTTTCTTCCTGCTCACCTGGCTACCTTTACTCAGATTACTTTCCTCCAACTCTTACAGTCACTTGGCTTCCCAATCTTTTTGTATATTATCTCTCCTCCTCATACTGTGCTTATTTCCTTTTCTTCTTTCTTTCACACCCCACCACTAACTACAATTCCCCCTCTGTCCATTTATCTTCCTGCCCATTTTTACAGTTTCTCCTTTCATATCTCTCATCATTTTAAGCTACATTCTACTTGTCTGTCTGTAAATTACTACAAAACTCAAAAACACCCCAGTTTGATATTTTTCCGCATTGTAATCATGCTATAAATACATTGTTTCTGATTATTACTCTGTTCAATAATTAGACAATTTATGTTAATTTCTCTCTTATTTTTTTGTGTTAAAATGTTATGTTCATGTAAAAAATATTTAATTTTAAAAAATCATGTAAATAAGCTCATGTATAGATGTTTTTACTCTGCAATTATAAATGTGCATCATATGTAACTTAAATGTGGAGCTTTTCTCCCTGGGCCCCTGCTGAAAATGGGTTTTACCCAGTCAGATTTTTCCCGGTCAACAAAGACAAATAAATAAATATAAATAATTTATGTGTGGTTCAAAACATCATTAGGATGTTCTGGCAGGCATATGGGGCAATTTATTTTTCGTTTCATGTAGTGAAGGAGAAGTGAAATTAAATGTTATGGAAGAAATCATTTACATGACCAATAGCAAGTTTCCCTACATAAACAATTCACTTTAGGGTATCTGGTCATCAAATTAATTTCATATTAGCCCGGGTAACATGCTGATGCTGTCAGACCGCTCAGTTTGGCTGTGTGAGTAATGTTAATGTTATCATATGCCCACATTCTTTTCCTGGAAATGTACAGGTCATCTTAAACACCACACTCATTTGGTCTGTTCACAGGTTGTTCTGACCTGTCTCAGATAAGGTGCAGTGACACAGAGGAAGTAAATGCAGATAATTAAGGATATGAGCTGTTAAAGAGCTTCATCCAATAGTCCATAGTTTCATTCCCTCATTCTGCATCACAGGTTCACAGGTTCAAAGAAGAGTACTAGTCTAATGGCTTAAGGGCCCTTACAAGTCTAGCCAAGATAACCTGATTTCACCCAATATATAGCCCCTATGGGCAAGAGGCATGAATTTGTGCCTGTGCATTGAGTATCTTACAGATTGCTCCTTAAGGTAGTAGACAGAAGAAAGGGATAGGACCTTTAGTCTGTCCACATGGTTCATGTTGTTTACACCATGTATTATCTATGTAAGGAATCCCTGAGGTCACTCCAGCTGTTGTAAGTGCCTAGTGATGTACATGCCAAATGGCGCACTGTACTCATTTATTGGCCTAATAAGGGCTGAGTACAGCAGGACTATAATTTACTTGGATCTGGATGACATACATTTACTTAGAAGTTGTGCCACATAAAAGGACTTCCTCACCACTGTGAACACATGGCAGTCAAAGATCAGGCTACTATTTATCTGTATACCTAGACCTCTCACCTCTGAGTCTAGTCTTAGGGGTGTCCTACTGATGTAATTTGAAGGGG
Organism: Protopterus annectens; assembly: GCF_019279795.1. NCBI lineage: Eukaryota > Metazoa > Chordata > Ceratodontiformes > Protopteridae > Protopterus > Protopterus annectens. Next base: position 830,411,888 of record NC_056731.1, read on the forward strand.
TATTTGACTTTCCAAAGGACCTTATTAATAAAGATATAGGAAATCTCCAAATGCTTGACCCCACCCAGTTTGGCTTTGTCAAGAGGAGATCATGTCTGTTAAACTTGGTGGACTTCTTCTAGACAGCCACCAAAACCCTAGACGAGGGCAAATCTGTGCATATGGCCTACCTAGACTTAGCCAAGGCCTTTGACACAATCCCACACTCAGGCAAGATTGATAAACTCAACCAGCTGGGTATCAATCCATATATTATCAGGGGGGTTGCAAACTGGCTCACTGATAGAACTCATACGGTCAAAATAGGGAACACCAGCTCCTGCAGCAGACCCATAACCAGTGGTGTTTCACAGGGATCAGTTCTGGGACCCCTACTGTTCAGAATCTACTTCTTCAAAGTGCAGGCTAAAACTAAAGGACTGTGGCTGACAAAGTTTGCTGATTACTGTAAACTGGGAGTGATCATTGAAACCTGTAGCGATGTCAACATCCTGCAAGAAAGTCTTACACAGACTAATGGCTGGTGGCAAAGTAATGGTCTTAAACTTAATGGAAAAAAAATGCATTATCATCCCCTTTGGAAAGGTGATGTTCCTGCAAACATCAATAGCAGTACCCTAAGCACACAGTCAGTGGTGAGAGATCTGGGCACACAGGTTGACAGCAACCTTTACTTCGATCACCATGTCTCCACAGTGGTAAGAAGGGCATTTTATAATGTTCATCTTATAAGTAAGGGCATTACCTCCAGAAAAAAAGAGGTTATAAACCCCCTGTACTCTCCCATCATCAGGCCAATAAAGTACAACACTCCCTTTGGTATGTTCCTTTCCAAATACCTGCAGTAATTGGAGAGACCACAAAGGTTCCTTACAAAGAACATTTAGGCTCTTCAAGATCTGTCTTATGCAGGCAGATTGAAATCATTGTCACTTTACTCTGTGTCATGCAGACTGCTCATTTGCTACCTGTGCCTTGCATACAAAGCAACCTCTAACCCAGCATTAATGGAAATGCTGCACATTCGCAAGTCTAATTGCACATGGGTCACTCACTCAAAGGACCTTAACCTGGAATGTGATATCAACAGAACTTGCTGGAGAGACAGATTTCTCTCACAAAGGTTGCCCCACTTTTGGAACAGGTTTCCTGTTCATGAGAAACAAACCCTTCATTGGCCCTATTTAATTGTAGTTTGGACGATTGGATGGGTAATTGGAAATTCACCCCAGGAATTCCACCTGTGTCCCTCTTGGACAGGGGCAATAGGTGCTGATTTTAGTGTCTGCATGAACCAGACATCCTTATGAACATGGGTTGAACTTGGTTAGGCTTTAAGAGCCCTGGGGACATTAGCCTAGTAACCTTCTATGATCCTGTGATCCTATAATGCATTTTATCACATTTAGTTTAAGGCCATGGTTATGGAACCAATCATTTGAATGATTTAGACCCTCGTAAAAGATATCTATACCACTGGGGATTTGGTGATTGACCCCAGCTTGCAGTTGTCAGCAAACTTGGTCAGCCAGAGTCCTTCCACATTAGGCTTGACTTCAGAGAAGTACGTTCCAAACAGGAGTGGTCCCAGCACTTAGCCCTGTGGCCTCTTGATGGATCTGAATTCACCCACTTTAACCACATGTGTTCTATCCATGAGCCAACTGGCTATCCATCTGGTGACATAGGAATTTTTTGCCTAGTTTTGTGAGTTTATTTGTAATACCTGAGTGGAGAACTGTGCCAAATGCCTTGGCCATGTCGAGGTAGGTGGTAGGTTGACTGTTGCTGTCATCCACTCTGCTGTGACAAAGGCAGTCTAGAGGTTGTGATTAAATAGAGATCCTAATGGGTCTGATAAGTCCTGATTTAAGCTGTTTAAGAGGCAACCTGGTATATTGTCAGGCCCCACTGAAGCCCTGTTTTTAGCTTTAGAGAGCACAGTGGCGACCTGTTCTTTGGTGATAACTGGCAGTGGAATGGTGGAGGGTATTTCATGGTTGAGAACTGGGAGTAATGGAGAGGTGAAATTTGAGCTGAATTTATTAGCCAGCAGATTTGCTATATCTTCCACCTGAGTGTAGGTGCTGCCATCTACAACTAATTCCACACATTGTTCGATGTTACCCTTAAGACTGCAGACATAACTGAAAAATGCCTTATAGTTATCTTTAGCTTTGGAAGCTATTTTTACCTCAAAGTCTGCTTTTGGAGACTTGACTAGTTCTGTGATTCACTTGTTTAGACTAATGAGGAATTTTTTGCTCTGTTGTACACATTTCTTCTTAATTCTCGACAGGATTTTCTTTCTTTTCTTATGCCAGGGTCTAACAGGGTAGCTTGTTTTTCATTTTGACCTGGGTTTATTTTGGTCTGGTACTGCCGTTTCTATGCAGTTGTTTATATGGTTATACAGGGCCTTTGTGTATGCCTCTGCTTGGGTTTCTGTGTTTTCTGGATTCAGGGGAATGTGGAAACTAGCTAAGCCATCCCTTAATTGGGCATAATTTACCTTAGAGAAGTTCTTACAGTTTTTTGGATTAGGTGAGGGGACTAGTTTTACCTTTATTTCAAGACAGACCACTTTGTAATCTGATTTTACCAGTGATGACATCACACAGGGGGGTGGGGGTGCAGCACTGTCCTATATTGTGAGTACCAGATCTAAGATACTTGTTGAGTCCAGACTAGCTGCTCCAGGGCATTTGAATTTACAAAGTCAAGAAATCTTTGGGCCTGCATGTTAGCAGTAGTGTATGCCTCTCAATTAATGGAGGGATAGTTAAAATCACCCATGAATATGGTATCAGGCTGGATGGTGACTAGTGAGTGATTCTAGTAACCTTAGGTATGATGTATGGCTTTCCTCGTTCATGGTGGGGGAGCTGTAACTAGCAAGAAAATGACAATAGATTATTCTCATGGCTAGTTGGACTATTGTTTGACCAGCCTTGAGATGTGCTTATCCTTTATGTAGATAGATACACCTCTGCCTTTTGCTCTTTCATGTTCAGTGGGTGGACGGAATGTATGAAAGGCTTTATAGGTATGCACTGATGGAGTGCTTTCTGTGGCTTTAAACCATTTTTCAGTAACTGCACACATGTCAGCATTCTCCAGGGTGAGGAAAGCTTCCAGGGAGTGCAGTTTCTTGTTGAGGCTCCTAGCACTGAGTTGTAACACCTTTAGCTTCTCCTGAGTACATTTTGTTATGTTGAAAGGCTTGTCTGTCTGTCAATGCCTAAAAAGGCACTATGGGGTGGATAATGTTTTGGTCAACATCCAAAAACCTAGAAGTGACAGCTGAAGACCATCCCAGGCAAAGCAGTGGAGCCTATCAACCATGGCCTCCCAGGCTGACAAGTATTGGACCCCTTTGGAATGACACCAGTAGTTAAGCCAGTTGTTAAAGTTGATTATTTTTCAGCTGGTATTGTAGTGTCATCCTTTGAAACGGAAGAATGCTGTTCAGTGCTAGGCTCATACCTGCCTGTGACACATATTCTGAGAGCTCAGTTATGTCTCTCTTCATATAATCCAAGTAGGTACATCTCAGGTCATTCATGCCCACACTGAGTCATACCGGTACTTAGGGATAAGTGACCTGACTGCTTGCATGATCTGGTGAATCCTGATCCCTGACAGGCACTTAAGTGTAACCTTCCCCTTATCCAGCCTGGTCTCTTTTGACCAGAATTTTGGGTTGTGGAGTGTTTCGCCTTATTGCCTTGGTAGTCGAGGCACAATGGGATGTGGCTTTATGTGTTGTGATGGGAATGGCCTTGTTTTTGTACATGCAGAGATTCTGAGGACTGCGCCTGAGAGGCCTTTGAGGTTGGGGTAAGTTACATGTGAGCACCTCCACATATGTGGGTCTATGTGTGTGGTCCTTTGCAGGTGTAGTGAGTGATGTGAATGAGTCACTGGCAATCTGTTTGTTTTGTGTCTGTATGTGAGAGTCTAGCATCCAGTGTCAATGTGTAACTACATCTCTCACATACTGTATTTGTCTCTTGAAGAATTAAGAGGGTGTAAGTTTACATATGGCAATTGTTACATTGCCTCAGGATACCCATGTCCACCAAGCTGGCTGCAGTGATAGCAAGAAAGTGCCCATCCATGGTTGCAGGTCTTAATGTGCACTTAAAGGATAGGCATGGAGGATGTTTTTAACTGGATGAGGGAAGGGTGCTCACTTGGTGTAATCTACAGCTAACCTAACCAGTGAAGTTGACCAGTGCCAAATTAGATGACCTCTAAACAGCAGTAGTCCTGTGTGTTCAATAAGATAACTAGCACAGTAAACTTTCACAGTATAATGAATATAAGCAATGCTTGCATCTGTACAGGGCAGTGGCACAGTTCAGTGCAAATTTGCTGAATTTAAACAAGCACTAGAGATACAGAAAACTAATTATTGAGCCCTCTGGCCAATAAAACGACTACACTTAGAGCCCTTTTGTGTGCTTCCCAACTCAGATAGACCAGGTAAACACCTACTGCCACTAGATGAATAATCCCAGTCCTACTAATGTAAACGCCAGTAAAAGAATATCCAGAGGGAAATGCTACCACAAACAAACTTAAAGATGCAGATACACCAGTGTACTTTAAATTGCTTGTAAAAGTGTGATTATTCAATAAAACTACTTCACATTGTAGAAATGAGCCAATAGCCACTCAGCTGGGCAGAACTTATAAATGCACTAAAGACAATGTGAGCTGATTAATAAACCCTCCAACCAATAAAGCAACTTGCTCTCTAATGTGATTCCCCAACCTATACAAACCAGGCAACCACCCACTGCCACTAGATGGAAATTCCACCATCCTCTTGATGTCAAAACACTACTTTATCAAACAATTATCTAGATAAAGAATTCAGAGGAAGTAAATCGATAGAACAGACATGAGAGGCAAAATGCACTTTTTTCAAAATAAGCACAAGGAATGGCAATATAAATAATTCAAGATATAAACAGCAGTGTAGAAAGGGAGGAGCTTATAAAGCTCAATTTATAGTAAGGGTGGACAGCTTCAAATCACCAAGTTTAAAAAGCTTATCAAGGAATGGGAAAGTGGGATGGAGAAAAAATAACTAGCAAGGAGTCACCAACAGTGCTTGTCATTTTTGCAGGTGTTGAATCTTATCAGAAAAGACAAAGCCCCAGAAATTATTTGGGTATTTAAGTATCACTTAAGAAACAAATTAACCAATGGAAAAAAAGCAGGTGAAATGTGCATCCTAGGTAAATTAATTGTCTATCCGCCACATAGAACAAAAACTCAAGGACAGGCAGATTTCTTAATAGACAAAACAAAAAAAGAGAGCACCTCTAAAAGTTTAAACAACTCACAGACAACCAGTAGGGTGCCTACTGTGATAATGATCAATTTACTTAATGAGACAGTGCTCCTGGGCTGTGGTGGAAATGGGTTCCTGTGGATCAGTCCACTAATCTGGTAAAAAAAAAAAAAAAACAATAAAGTAAAATGTGGTCATTTCTTGATCAAGGAGCATGCTGTAGACATGTCAGTACCTCGTTACTATGTGGAGGGCAGAGCACTAGTGGCCAGTACTAACTGTATGAGCATTTTCTAAAAAACAGTTCTGTAGTTGAAGAGCCACTCTCCTCCTTTGGACTGAGTTATAGGATTCAGCATCTGAGCTCATTCCTTTTGGAAAATTCTGTGGTAACAGTCTCCTTGGTGGTTTAAATTTTATTACACTAGATTCTTTCCAACATTGTCAACTGCAGAAGAAACGTGATGTTAGATATAAGAGGTCTGATCTAAGGGAGAACCTTCTATATTGGCTGTGTTTATCCTTACACTGTCTGCCTGTATCTGTTTAGTTCCCTCATTTAGTGACAATGAATATAATCTTTTTTTTAGTTGGCATAGTACATGTTTATATAGGTTTCTATTTATGTATTCAATGCTAATTTCAGCAAACATGATTAACTGGATCCATTCCATCAAACATGATCAATCACAGAGATTTTTTTAAACTTACCTTAAGGGTGTGCAACCACAGTTAAGGTTATAATAGCCAAGACAGTGAAGGTCCTGCAAGTGGAGCTTACATTGTATCTCATTTTGGCTCTTAATTTTTTGTCTGATTTACTGTAAAACGCTTGACAAATTGGATTTTGCTGAAAAGTAGATCAAAGACAAAAGCCATAGTCATTTGTATATCCTTATATAGTGTAGTTTGTGTTTCCGGTTTAACAAGCTACTCTCACTCAGTGGATAATATCCGATATTAATAATGTTGGGTTAAGCATAGTCTTCTAGCCCTGAGTAGCACAAAGGGAAAAGATGAGCAGCATTTTCTATTGGGAAGCGTGCACAACCTTAAATACAGTGAAGAGAGAACGAGGGAAAAAAGTCAAACTGAGCATAACAGAAGAGGAAATCACAAAAGTTAACCACTGATAAACTCTTACTGATAGACTAGCTTACATGAGGATTACATATGCATTATTCTTCAGCGACTTTTACATCTATATGAAACTTTGCACAGAAAAAAATCTATAATCTACTTAGTCCAAGTACTGCAGCTAATCTTATGCCCCTCCCTTTATCCCTGGACCTTCTTTTATTCTATTTCTTCTAAGCATTTTTACACTCCTTTGCCCGAACCTTTATCTTTGTCTGTGGAAGTTTATTCTAGTGCCTTCTTCCTCTCTGTGAAGTATTTTATTAGGTCATATTTCGCTTGTCCCTTTTCTGTATACCACCATTGTCCCTTTCTCATATGTCATCTGGAACATCATACATCCACTTGCCTCTTAATAGTGTGTTGAATATAAGGGACATAAACTTGCACTTCCCTATTTAAGTAAAAAAAAAATTTGCTAAAAAGTAAACTTCTAGACAACAAAACGTGGACCTAAACTCTGTCACCCATACTTGTTGAGTACAAGTCCTCTTTTGAAGAAACCCTAGAAAGACGAAAAGCATGACACTCATAGAAAACCACACCCCAAACAATCAACAAATTGCAGAAAAACAACCACCCCAAAGGAAATAAAAAAGGAAAAAAATCAATGACTCCCATCTGGCCTTATAAAAATATAACCAGAAAAAGATACAACTTTTTATCCTTATATTCTAAGGCTGCTTGAGAAGTAAGTGCTGAGTCTGTGCACAGGAAACAGCACACTCAAAGTACAAATAACTAAGGGTTTGAATTGTAATAGAGTTTATATTCGTAATTTCTTCTGTAACCTATTGTTCATTCTGCAGTCATCACTGATTCACTATTGACTGGAAGACCATGACCAGCTATTTGCATAACTAAACAAATAGTTTACTTTTTCCTTCTAGATGCTGCTGGCTACTTGGAATAATTCTGCTCCTTCCTAAAGCATTCAGAAGGGTACTAGATTTATGTGAGAAGAAATTATCTTTCCACATTAAAGCTACTGAGTCACCTGTCTGAAAGGTTTTTCTTTTTTTTTTCTGCTGTTGGGTTTCTGCATTATCCAGTTTCATCTCATGGAATTTGCTTATCATAACTCTCGCTCTGGTCAGGTTACTCCTTGCCAGATAGGTACTGTGTGAGTAATATGCTTGTTTCACATGACTATGAATCAGTGAGTTGGTACCTTTTTTGAGTTCAGCCTGTTAAGCAAATTCCATGACATGATGTATTTTATAGCTTACTTACTGCATTCTTGTTAAACTGCATACTATGTTTACTAAGCTTATGGGATTTTTTCTGCCTGCCTGTGCATGTCTGATTCAATAGTTAATGCAGTTGTGCCTAACACTGCCTCCGCCTATGTACACAGTTCAGGTCTATTATATAACTCGGTTTCTACAGAGGCATATTAGCCACTGGCTGTACTTTGTTTTCTTTATTTTTCAAAATACAGCAACTGCTCCATCGAATCTGTCAGTGTTTGTATTTCTAATAAGTCATGTGATCCATAACTTTAGGGTTCATTTAGTTTTGTTATTTTAGCCCAAACATGCATCATAAATAGTTTGTTGACATTTGTTTTGACTGCTAATCCAGCAATCGCTTCATAAGGCACTTGTTTGCAGATTTTTCCTTCTTTCATTTACTTTCTATGTGGTTTCCAGTGATTACAATCTCAAGTTTATTTCAGTATTTTTTCTGTAAAACTATCACCTTATCTTAACATAGACTATCTTGTTCTTTTCTCCTTTTCCGGTGTCCTTTGCATACTCTTTCTTCCTATGACTTTCTTCTCGCTTACCTAACTCTGGTTGTGAAGACCATGCTGATTCAATATGAGGTGCATCACCCTAAGTTTTGTTTAGAGCACCCCAGTCTTATTTTAAGGCTATGCTATGTATGCACAGTGACTGTTTGCTTCTCATACCTCTAAACTTCTTTTTTCAAGAATTCAGGACAAAACCAAAAATAATTTAGAGTAAGGCCCAAAATCAGTGACACTTTTGGTATACTACTCTAATTCACTAAAAATAAAAGTTAACTGATGCCTGTCATTACTGACTGACTATGATCCTCAGTGATTTACCAGAAAATCAAACAAATAATGAGGGACGCCAAAAAAAAAATGCAAGGCAGTCAGGGATGTTCAGCAAAATCAAGGATGGTTGAGAAGCATGTTGCCTCCAACAGGGCATGGAATTACCAACTCAGCCTCAAAGCACCACCCTGGGTCAGTCACAGATTTATGTGCACCCATGGTAACATCACAACCACGTAGCCACTACCACCTTCTATAACAGTAATGTTTAAGTTCCTACCATAGCTTCATACATTTCAGATGTGTTTGCATATTTTTAAACTCTGGTTGAGAACCACATATGCACTGACTAAATACTTCCTTCCTACCATTAGATCTCTAGAGCTAACCTAAATCAAAAGAGTGCTGAGGGTGTGCATTTATGATTAACAATGATTTTAATTGTTTCTTCTCAACTTAACAGCTACCGACCTGCTTAGGTCAAGAAGCAACTGATGTCCTAGTATACCTCAGTGCTGAGAAAAGCTTTGAAGCTGCATGCATATGTGACGATAGCAGGTACTGTCAGCACAACTAGCTGGCATTTTGTAAATAATTACATGTCATTTGTGAATATCAAACTGACTTATACAAAATGCTTGTGTTGCAAATGTATTAGAACTGTATGTCATGTGTATATCAAACTGATCTGTACAGATGCTTGTGCTGAAAATGTATTTGTGAGCTCTGCTTGTAATTGTGTTAAAATTGTGTTAAAATGTATCAGCAGTACTGAAATTAAGAGAAATGTGCATGTATTATGGTATCCGAATTAAATGTATATGTTTTAATAGAGGACACTGGCACAGCAATGGTTAATCAGCTGATGTATTTTAAGAAGCATAAGGGAAATGCAAATGAGCTGTTTAATCATTAAACAGTACCTCACAGTGCTGAGTAGGCCCAGAGCCGATAGGTCTGGGAGCAGCCATTATCTGTTAGCTTTTGTAAAGAAGGAGGGAAGTGTTAAAAATGTTTCTGACTCCAGGCATTGTCATAAAAGCTCTAAATGTGTATTGTAGCCATCTGCTAAAGTCCTGTCTCAAACTTCAGAAGGGGATATTGTGGGAACCTAGAGTTAGGTGACCAGATGAGGTCATTCTGCAAGTCATCTTGGAGATTATATTTTACAGGAAGTAATCTCAGAATATAGAGTATTCTGTTTGGGACCTGACTAGAAAGACTGCTCACGTATTTCATATTGCCTTGCCCAAGTAAGTAACTTAACTTGAGAACAGTAAAATTCTTCTAGATTCAGTCAGGCATATAGAGAAGCTTAGTTTAGAGATTGTTTTTCTTTATTTGTATGATTCTGTCCTTCAGTGTTCTTTTCAATATTTCCTGTAATTTGAACTCTGTGGTTTACTGTGAATATATATTCAGTATTTTCATGTTTTTATTATTTATTATTAAATATATTTAAAACTTTTATTGTGGCTGGCTCTTATAGAGAGTCCCTAACATTTGAGAGTACTTATATTTATTTGGTGACATTATGTGGGCCACTCCAGAAGGCCTAGCTATCTTGATGAACTAGTACCATTTGTATTAATATTACTATTCCACAGTATATTTGGACACCCTTTGTTAAGGGCCTTAAAGTAGCTGATTGTAGAGTACCTAGTGACAGTAAATCTATCTTCTAGTCTGAGCAGAAGGGGGCATAGCTAGTAAATCTCTGCCAGAATTTCCCTGGTGTGTGTGTATGTGTGTGTGTGTGTGTGTGTGTGTGTGTGTGTGTGTGTGTGTGTGTGTCTGTGTGTGTAAATTAAATCTTAAAGAGCATGTGTGTCAGCTACTTGTGGCAGGGACACAAAGCACTGGGTTTACAGAGAGGATGCTGGAGGACTTGGCTTGGACACACGGCTGAGGACCTAACCCTACAGCTGTAATAGTAGAGAGTCTTATTGGGGACCTGCAGGGAGACAGATATTGAGGCATTCAAACCCCAGGATGAGTGTGTTCGCTGTGTGTTCTTAAAGGAAATTATACTTGATGCAGAGAGGTCTGCATCTGGAAATACTGAGTGTATCCATCTGTATTCCAAGTGCACGTCCATCTCCAGTGTCAGTGGTGAGGATTCAGGCTCCTTGATTACTGGCCCAGTGTGGGGACAGCACATAGTGATGCCCATCACATATTGGTAGCAGTGGTAGGTGTCACGGCATATATTTCTCTTCTGTGTTTATTTTTAAACTAGCTGATATTTTTGCACTGGTTCTCGGGCATTAGTGCTGACATAATTGTAATGAGCGAGTTTAATGTTGGCTGAACTGATGATCACTGAGCAATAAATTCTCCTGATAACTTCCTTTTATGGCTTCCAACTTGCATTAACCATTGTACTAAGGAGAATGGTACCATAGATGGTGCACTCTGTGCAGCAACTAATAATGCTGAATCTTTTGTCATCCCTGATGGTACTTCTGTTAGTTATTCACAAAGCTTTCTGAAATGGATTCTTTTTAAAAGTCCATATCATGAACTCCTGAAAACAAGAAGACTGCCTCACTTCTGCCTAGGCCATCATTTAAAGCTTCTCACTGCAGTCAACTGGAAATTCACAGATCTTGAACATATTTTGATGAAGTGTTAAGTACTTTTTGTTTCACTCTCCTTTACGGAGGTTGTAAGGTTACTGCTGATGTAGCATTCATAGCCAAAGGGAATCAGCTGCAGGCTGTCCTACTGGCATCTGCCTGACTGGCCTGACTCCAGAACTCTATGAATGTCAATGCAGAGTTCAATATGCCCACCATGTGAAGATGTAGCCTTGCATCCCATTTAAAAAGGACATCAGCCTGCATCATCTTCAGTTCTTTTTCTGCTGCATGGGGTGAACACATCTTGTCATAGAAGTCTCTAGTCACTCATTTTAGCCTATGGATCCAAAGTTTCTGTTCAGAATCTATGAAACATAGCTGTCCCACTGGGGGAAGCGTATCCCTCATCTTTTCCCTTTGTGTATACTGCTCTAAAACAGTATGTTGTCAGTAAGGCTTGTTGGAAAGCCGTTGTGGTTCCTGGGATGTGCCACATGCAGTCCTAAAGAGTCACTGTGGATAAAGCCATAAAATCCCATATAAGGATTATCATTCTAAGTGTATTTTATGTTTGGGAGATAGTCAGACAATTGCCAGATCTGTACAGGGTTTAGTAGAAAATCCATAGAAATAAAGAAGCTACAGTCAGCCTGTGGTTTATGCAGAAGACATTGGACACCCTGCTGCAGGCATTTGAACAGTTAGTTACCTCCCTGGGGGAAGGCCTTCATCCCATGAAGGCTCATGAAGAAGAGTACTAACATAAGGATGTTAAGGAAAAGAAGAATCTCAAGAAAGATGCCAGGGAAAAGAGAATTATTCTAGTTCTGCAAAGGCCCAAGAAATCCTCAACTACCGAGTCAATTTTCCAGTCCCTGGTAGGCATGCTTGAAATGTCTGCTGGCTTAGGTTTGGCCCCTTTAGAGGTGGACATATATGTAGCTTCTAGTATGTCCTTCTGTTCCAAGTACCGAGCATATTACATGTGCTGGTCATTAAAACAGTAGTCATCTGGCTGCAGTTTTTACTGTATTCTCAAGAGGAAGATCTCTAGCCATCATTGCTAATTCCATGAACAGTAGGAGCACAGGGTGGTGAACTTCAGGAGTTTAAAACACCTTTTCTTGATGTCGGGGACAGCACACTTTCCTGAGCACACTGGTCCAAGTAGGGGCACTCACTCACAGAAACTGGGTTCACACTTGATGTTTATGCAAGATTCCAATTCCTCACACAAGGAACTTTTTCAGTAATAGAAAGCAGTCAGTAAGAGATCTTTGGCCCCATTCCTCCAGGGTAGGTTAAGAGCAAGAGGGTTACCACACAGGTTATTGAATCCAGTTCATTCTCAGAAGAGGACAAAAAGGATGACTTAGCCTATACATCACAAATGGTGATTTGATTCCCCCCTCAGGTATGACTCAGCTCTGAGCAAGACAGTGTATTTTTGGGAGTACATCTTTACAATGATAAGGGCGCATTTTAAATTGGAAATGAAGAGGAGTACCCATTATCAAGAAGAGATAATTCATTCACTTAGACCTGTAGAAGTCTAACACACAGCAGTCCTTTCACATTTTGAGTACTCTAAAAACACACTATTAGCAGGCTAACAGCAACCAGACTCCCAAGCACCAAAGTAGGGACCTGAATAGCATCAGATAAAAAGTTATACTTTAGCAACCCCCTGGCATTTACTACTGTAAATTGTCAGATGCACATTATTAAGTACCATTTGGGACTCCTAGCTCAGATAGACGACTTAACTGTGGAAATTCGAGATGAATCATTAAATTTACAGATCATGAAACTTGTTCAGTTTTTCCCAAAGTGTGAAGAAACAAATGATTAAGTCAGGTTATGATACATAATGTAGTCTCTGAAGTGGCAGCTACTAGGGTTTAAGCACTGCCTGAGGATGCCAAAGGTGAACTCCTCAGTGCTCTTTTAGATAAGGAATCATTTGTAGCCATATTCATAATACTGTAGAAAAAAGTACAAGGTTGTGGAAGTCATGAAGCAGTTTTTCTTACACACACACTCACTCAGACATTTGCATACACACACAGACACACACAGTTCTGTAGTACAGCAGAAGCTATCCTGATTAGCTATGGATTAGCAGAAAAATGCAAAGAAATCAGGGGAGAAGCAGACAATGCACGTTATAGGGAAGGACAAAAATAGGAGGCAGATTGGAAGTGATTCGTATACTTCCTTCAACATTTATACTCCCTCCCCTGCCCCATACCCTTTCTGTCATCCCCAATAATTAGGCCAATCTGGAGGCTAGTTAAGACATTTTACTGAGATGTGTTTGAAGATAACCTTGGACATCTGGGCGATGAAAAGTATAAAGGAAGGATGCAGGATATAATCTGACTGTTTCATCCTTCTTTGAGACAGACCTGGTACCAGAAGATCTGCTGTACCTGGCCTTGCCTCTAATTTGCAATTGCTAGACTGGGGACAATAGAAAAGATACCATAGCAGGACTATGGGTTAGGTTCCTGCTCCTGCCTTTTTTTAGTCCTCATATGAGAGAGACCATGGAGATCAATTCTGGACCTTTCCAGGTTCAACCTTTTCAAAAAAGCTAAAGGAAAATTCTTAATGTTCAGGGTCTGACCACAGCATTACCTATTAACTTCATTACCCTTTGAATTCTCTACTGTACCCAGGATATTCACAAGGTGACAGGCCCCAGTGGTGACCTTCTCCACACTAAAATGAATTTATGTCTTCCTGTACTTAGAGGATTATTTGTTGCTAGTACAATCGTAATGCCAAATCCTGGACAATCTCATTCTCATCATAGACTACCTCCAACCACCAAGGGTTTTGGTCAACTATTCAATGGATAGTTTCAAGACCTTCTTAGAGGCAAACCTGAACATAGAACAGTGTAGAAGTTCAATCTTGCCTCGGCTAATACTTTTGTTGATAGATCGATAAGCACTGCATGATAACTAAGGATTGGGCTACATTGCTTTGACAATTCAAGTGGTTCTAAAAGCTAGAATGCATATCCTCATAGTCCCAGAACATGGGGCGCCTAGTGTTAGCTTGCATCCAGAGGAAGTTCATGTGGTTAGCAGACCAGGTGTGTAAGAATGAAGGACGATCATTTTCTCTGCCAGAATCTACTCAAGGTTTGATGACTAATACTTTGGGCTTTTCAGATGGTACCCATATGGGACCTTTTCAATTCAAGGACATTGATTCCCTATCACAAAGGAGTCTGTACATCAATCTGAAAGACATGTTTACAGTATATAGTCCTCATGTGGAATCATGTCTCCTACTGTTTAACAGAGACAACACCATGAACACGTGGTCAGGCCAGCATGAGATAACATCCAATGTACAGATTGGTGATGCAGATGTGCACATTAGTTCCTTGTCCAATCGAGAGCTCAGGGTAGTATATGTGTCTAACAGTGCACCAGTCTAGATGATGACCTAAGCAAAATACTGGTGGGAAAGCATGAATTTAAATTGAGCAAGAGGGCTTGCCAGCAGTTGAACAAATGAGGTCTTCTGATGTGGACATATTTACCTCCCCGGTGAACCTCCAACTCCCAAATTATTATAGAAAGGTTCCTTATAGTAGACCCAGGAGGGCAGGTTCTTTTTCCTTCTGGCTACTGGATCCAGTATGCCTTCTCTCTGTGGTGGAGAATGTATACAAGGAAAAAACAGTATTATCCTCATAACTTTGCTCTGGCCCAGCAATACTAGTTCTCAGTGGTGGTACAGATAGCCAAACAACTTCTTTTCTTCCTGCCACAGGAGATAGACTTGCTCACCTAAAGGGCCAGAACCCTGGAATGTCCCAGACTAAAGGTCCTCACATTTCCTCTCCAGATGTGTTAACAATTCTTAAAGAGGACATAAAGCTTAAAACAAAGAAATCACACCCGATAAAATGGAAATGATTTTCCGAGGACATAAAGCCTAAAGCAAAGAAATCATACCCGATAAAATGGAAAAGATTTTCCCGAGGACATAAAGCCTACAGCAAAGAAATCATATCCAATAAAATGGAATAGATTTTCTGAGGACATAAAGCCTAAAGCAAAGAAATCATATCTAAAGCAAAGAAATCATATCTGATAAAATGGAAAAGATTTTCCATCTGGTGCACAAAAAGAACAAGGACTCTTGAGAGTGGTGGTGCCCTTCATTCTTGTTGATTTGCCAGATCCCATTAGAGCAGAAGTGTCTAACTCCTCTAAAAAGGTGCCTCTTTCAGCTACATCTATTTCCTCCTGCTACCATCATTTCTGAATAGGCTGTACTGGTTTAACAGATTGTAAGGGAGTGTACATTATTAAGACTAAGAAGAAGAAGAATGCACTCTTTAAGCCCGCAGTTACTTGCAAAGGAACATAAGGGTACAAGTTTGGTATACTTGAAAAGGTGGAAAAAGACCCAAAAGATGGGGATTGGTACTCAAGATTAGAATTTAAAACCTGTTATGGCAGCAAAAATCAGAGTCCATGAATTCACTAGGGCTAAATGAAATTGTGTCCAGAAATCCTGTGTTAAGACTGCAGGCAGCTAAACTTTAAATGCATATTGTATTTAGAGAATGTTATTTTGGACCTCTAAGTGTTGCCTGGGGCTGTTTTCAATTTAACTCAGTTATTCAATGTATTTTTTGATATGATGGAAAGATGATTTTTATGTGGGATCACTGTTAGGTATTAGTTGAGAGTGGGGTTTAAAAAAATTGTCAGAAATCAAATAATGAATGTTTACAACACTTTTTAGATAAACAACTTCTTAATTAATTTAGTTGTTGGTTATGAGCACAAAATGTTATAGCTCTGTTTTTGTATATTTTTAAATATTTTTTTTGTTTTATAAGACTGGATAATTTCCTTTGATATTCGATCTTTGTAGTTGTCCGTTACAATTAATAGAATCCATTGTATGATTTGATTAATGAGAGACTATTTTGTCACTATACCTCTAAGAACTAGGTATTTCAGGAACTGATATAGCAAGGGTTGACATTCTGTTGAAGTTCTAGGTTCATGGAACAAAAGTGCTCAATCTTTTTTACATTCCTAATAAAAATTGTGTTTTTAATAGGCTCTGTGACCATTTTATGGTGTGGAATCGTTAACATAATTTAAAAGTTGTCCTCCTAATATCCGAGTCTCTGTGGTGTTTCTTTTGTTTGATTGGATCCTTACATTTTTATTTCATAATGACACTCTGTTATCTAATTAGTTAACAATTAGGTACATTACAAGACACTATCTCTACTAGTAGTATCCATCAAAAACATGCACCACTTTTTTTCATCTTATTCCAAGACTGTAATTTATATATATTTCAGCTTCCCCTCTTCTTGCATACTAAACCAGTCTTCTATTAATAAATTCTACCATCTCTTAGTTTACCTAAGTCTTCATTTACTAATACCTAGTTATAGCTTAGAAAGCAAGTTACCTTACAATTTCATTTCATGTCATCTACAGTAGTAGTTCTGTAAATATTGTATATTTTGTAAACAAATGAGTCATTTTATGACTTTTTCATATGCCAGCCCCCTTCTCTAATGAGTGCCAGTCAGCAGTTTTTGTAATAAATTTACATATGGTCTAGGAATGATAATGGAGCATATTTGTGTTACACATTATCTCAATACAAAACGCCTTTGGAAGATGAGATCACTTTACAAAATACAGACTTCCTCATCCTCTACAAAAGACATCTATGAATCCCTTCTAAATACTTGTAACAATTAAATAATCTTAATTTGGTTATAATACAGTGATGTCATGGCTTGCAAGAAGTAGCAATATTTAGTATAACAGCCTATCATCACATATTAACTAATATTGAACATAATGTGTAAACTACTTGCAGTTAAAAAGAAAAATATGAATCCAGCAGAATTAGTATCATGTATTGTGCATGTTATGCATATAATCTTCAACTGCTTCTGAGGAGAGAGAGAAATGTATCATTATGACTGTAGTTTATTTACAAAATTATGTGGTACAACTTTTTTTGTGCTCCTGTTACACTGACTTTAAAATGTACTGCACCTGTGACCTGTTACTGATCAGATTAAATAGCCTTGCTAATGATGGTTGTAACTGGTAAAGCCACTCCCAAAAGCAGTATGATCATTAACCTAACCCATGTGTCAAGAAGGTGAAACATAAGGCAAGTTGTTTTACCTGGCGTCTTGCATTTCCCTCTCCTTCTCCACATTTACCTTTAACCATGAAGGCTTTTAAGAGAGACTGATAACTTTTCAATTTCCTCTCATTGCTAAACACCCCAGTAAACTCATCTCATCATAGTCTTGTGCTCTCTCTGTGTGTCTTGTTTCTATTTCCTGGATTTTCTAGAACATACCTCTACCATTCCATTAAGCTGCAGCAGCAAACCATAAGAAAGAACTACAATTCACTTTTTTTCTTAATTCAGTTCACCACCCACTTAATTCGGCTCTCTATCTAGTATGTGAGCATTACCAAAGTTCAGGAATTATATATGACAGGATGGAAGTCAGAAAATTGTACTGAGAGGTAAATAACTTAAAAATTGGAAAATGACAATAAAATTAGCACATTTGAGAGGCATGCTCCCCAATGGCATGTTGCAGTACATAATAGCTCTTTGCTACATTGTATGAATGAAAGTGTATTAAACAAGTGAGTGTGTGAATATAGCAACATATCAGCTATATTCACAGACTGACGTCTGGTTAAAATATATCAGCTTCTTTGCTTAAAAGTAATGATACTTTTATTTATATAATAAAGCAAAGTTAGTTCTGTTTGGTAATGTTTCCTCAGCTTTGGTTGAACATCTTTTTTTCCCCTCAAAGTTAGGTTGAGGGGGGCACCACTTCAGAGTGCATTACCCAGGGCACCAAATGATGTAGAAATAAATACTAGTGCAACAGTGACCTTACTGAAACATCTACTGTTATGGTGAGTTATCGCACAACTGCATTTTTGTAAATTTGTTTATTGGTTACACCCACCAGACATGAGTGTCTCTTTTCAGGGGAGGCAAAGGTGCACTGTTTGGTTAAGTGACTTACTCAGTGTCACACAGTAAGCAAACTGAGGCTGAGATAATGAGATCCCGGACTACAGGAAGTAGCTCACTAGCAGTCCATAGCTTTAATCCCCTGAGTTAATGAATCTTACTACACCTGTTAAAAATCTAAACTTGGGATGTTAAGTTGTCAATCTCGCCTTCATTCTTGCTGGATGGGTTCGGAGCCGAACCTCGGCTCCGACTCGGCCTATACTAAAGCTCAAGAGCTAATTTTACTGGCTAGAGGCAACCCTATATCCCATGATGCTAGGCGGTAACTACCCAGATCTCGTTTGCCGCTTACGCTAGCGAGGTTGCTCTTTTTACCGGCTCAGGTTAGTGACTGTTTTTTCCTCACAAAAATCCTAGTATTTTCCTTAGTTTTCCCCCTAAGTATACCTTTTAGTCTTTTATAGGCTAGTTTCTGTTAAATTTAAAGTTTAGTCTCTTTTTTTTTTTTATTCCTTATCCCTCTCATACTCCCTCTCCGTAGGTTAGGGCTTAGGCCCTTCTGTTTTATTTTAATTCCCTCACAGGGATTCTTTGCTGTTTGTGTGTTCCCCTGTATCCCTGTATCCCTATTTGTTAGGGTGTGTGTGTGTGTGTGTGTGTGTGTGTGTGTGTGTGTGTGTGTGTGTGTGTGTGTGTGTGTGTTTTTTTTTTCTCCTAACTGTGGTTTTCCTTTCGACTTCTCAATGTCGAAGGAGACAAAGGTCTCAGGCTTCAAGAAGTGTGACTCGTGCTGTCAGAAGATGTCTCTGACAGACGGTCACACTTCTTGTGTCTATTGCCTGGGACCCCTGCACCTGCAGGACTCTTGCTCAGTGTGCCATGCTTTTAGCCCTAGAGTCCTGCAGGAGCACAGGAATAAATTGATATGAAGGGGACTGTTAAAGCCCGAAGGTTCCCCGGCTAAGTCTGTGCCGGGGAAGCCTTCGAAACCACCTAAACCGTCGGCTCCGAGTTTCAAGCCCTCGGATGGTGGTTCATCACCTGTGACATTATCGGCTCCAACTGGAGCCGATACCTCAGTATCACAGCTACCTGCATCAGCTCCAGCCAGAGCTGATACCTCTAAGACTCTGTCTTCAAAGTCGGCTCAGGCTGGAGCCGACGTGTCTACGGCTCCATCGGCTCCATTAACCCTGATGCCCTCCACATGAAAGAGGTCCAGATCTCCATCACTGGAGTCCATACATTCGGCTCCGAAGTCACCATTACTCTCGGAGCAGAGCCATCTGAGCCATTCCTCTCGGTCGTCCAGACTTTCCGATCATGACATTGAGAGAGTGGTAAGTAGACTATTAAAGTCTCAGGCACTGGCCCAAATGCTTCATAGCCCATCTCATCAGACAACGGCTATGTCCATACAACAGACTATTCCTCCTTTGACTCTACCCCAGTGTTCAGAGCCAGAGCTCCTCGGAGCCGTGACCGTTTTGACTTCGGAGCCGATAACTCCCCCTTCGGCTCTGTCATCTGCTCCGATCTCATCCATGGTGGAGGGATCTGGGCGCTTGGACTCTCTCGCTGGCTCCGAGGGGGCGAGTGGCATCGGACCCTTGTCCGACCCTATTCTCCCTCTCGGAGCATTGGCGTTGGTGAGTTCAGCCCCGACATCGGCTTCGGAGCTGTCCTTGTTGGTGCCAGCTGGGGTTCCTAGCTCTTCGGAGTAGGAGCTCTCTAGCCTGCCTGACAGGGGTGCCTTCAAGGTCATGAGGAGCGTATTGGCCCCAGTGCCTGCTCTACGGTCAGCTCCATCAGCTCCTCCCACAGTAGTGCCTGCTGGTGTCTCTTCCTACCCTCTCGCCCCCGGCCATCGAGACCCAACGCCTCAGGTTTCCCCATTGGGAATATCCTCCTCTTCCGAGGTTTCCTCTGATCCATCAGGTGAACCCCCGCGTAAGAGGACATGTAAGAGGAAGCATTTGGACTCCCTCCGAGTCCATCCCATCTGATACCGACTTAGATGAGTCGGAAGGATCCCCAAGGTCCCCCTCTGAGGATGTCTCCTTCTCTGACATCCTTGAAATCCTTAAACAGAGGGGGAACTGGTCTTCCCTTAATCCTTCCGAGGATTAGTCGGTTTACCTGGAGGCTTTTGGTTCTCGACCCTCCACCTCCTGGGTGTCTCCGCCCTTTGACCCCCTTATGGAAGTGGTGGCACGGAAGGCTTGGATGGCCCCTGACTCGTTGGAACCCACCCCACGGAGGCCTTCTAAATTTATAACAGCCCCTTCTGATAAACAATTTTTATCCAAAGGTGTCCCAGTTGATGCCATGGTGGTGGCGGCGGCCACTAAGAAGGAACTGGCTGATCCTTCAGTACCTATCCATCCACCTAACAAGGAATCTAGGACAATGGATAGGTACTGCAAGTGGATGCTCTTATCAGCGACCTTTGCCATGCGGTCGCTGAACTACTTATGCCACTTCACCCGTCTTCAAAGAGACATTCTTAAAGAACTGGGTGAAGTCCTACAGGATCCATCAGCTGCTTGGTCTCAGGAAAAAATTAACTCACAGCTAGGAACCCTGAACTCTATTGTCAACTCCTCCATGCGGCTTATTTCATATGCAGCCAATGGAGCGAGTAGGGCCGCAGGTACAGGTGCGGCTTTGAGGCGTCACACCTGGATGTGGCTTTGTAACTTCGCAGACCCCTTCAAGGTGTCTTTCACTATCTCCCCCTTTGATGGTTCAGCGTTGTTTGGACCTCAAGTGAAAGATACTTTGACCAGATGCGAACAAGATGGCAAGAATCTTTCTGCCGTAGGAGTCCATTTTTCTACCCCATCAAGACCATATCCCAAGGGTCAAAAGGGTGGAAAAATGTGGTCTCGTAAATCACAAGGAGTCATGCCTGACACAAGAGGTCAGTTCACCCCTAGAGGCAGAGGGGGGAACAACAACAACAGACGCCGCACAAGAGGCAGAGGGGGTCCACAGAACCAGGGTAGCAGAGAAACCCTCTCTGACAAACCCTTCCAGCATCCCTGAGGTGTTGCCCGACTGTCCACCTTCGGAGGCAGTCGGGGGAAGATTAGTGCTGTACCCACAAGCCTGGCTCTCCCTCACTCAAGACAAATGAGTGCAGTCGATCATATCCGAGGGTTACAAAATCCCCTTTATCCAAACCCCAATGATTCAAATGGGGTCTCTTCCAGACGTTCCACCCAGTCTAAGGGAACAAGCAGCACTAGAAATATCAAAGCTGCTAAAAAAGAGAGCCATCCAGCCAGTCCCAGCAGACCAGCTAGGATCCGGAGTTTACTCAAAGTTCTTTTTGGTACCAAAACAAACAGGGGACTGGAGGCCAATATTGGATCTCAGCAATCTAAGCAGTTTGTAAAAAGAACAAGATTCTGGATGGTCATGCTACAGTCCATTTTACCCCTTATGGGCAAGGACAATTGGATGTGCTCAGTAGACCTTCAGGATGTGTACTATTACCTGCATCACGTTATGGGCCGGCCATACCGACAAGTTCGACGGAAGAGAATATGGAAACGATCGGAAGGGCGGCAACGAAGATCGACAAGGATGCTACGAAGAGAAGAAGATGAATGCGATGAAGTCTGCGGTGTAAGTGTGAGAATAGGGTAAGTGTGAAAGTAGAGGAGTGGTAAGTGTGCGTGTAGAGGGGTAGGTGGTTTAGTGGAGTAAGAGTTGGGATAAGTGATAGGGGCGAGTTAGGTGTCTTGATGGAGTAAGTGAGGTGGGTAAGGTGTTGTGAGTAGGGTGGGGGGGGGTTAGAGGGTGGATAAGAGTGTTGCGGGTTGAGTGAGTGTGGTGAGTGTGTGGTGTTGGTAAGTGTGCGATGTTGGTTAGGGGTAGGGTGGGGGTGGGTTGAGTTAGTGTTAGTAGGAGTGGCGTGGGTGGAGAGATAGGACCTTAGGTTAGGGTTTGGTTTTAGTTTCAGGGTTTGGTTGTTGTGTGTTTAGTGTTTGTTTGTAAGGATTTTTGTGTGTGTGTGTTGTGTGTGTGTGTGTGTGGATAGGGGGATGTTGTTTGTTGGTTGTGTGTGTATGGTGTGTGCGATGTACGTGTTTTGTTGAACTGTCGATCTTCTGGTGTCGGTTAAATGACTTTCGATGTTTTGGTGTCGGTTAATTCGTTTTCGGTATTGTGAAATGTCGATGTACTAAGATAGACCCGTACTATCACATCAAAATGCACAGGCGCTCCAGAAGGTTTCTCCGCTTCAGGCTGGGAGCCAGTCACTACCAGTTCAGAGCCCTGCCCTTTGGTCTCACTACAGCCCCCCGAGTGTTCACCAAATGTATGGCAGTGGTTACGGCACACCTGAGACGTCAAGGATTCCAGGTGTTTCCATATCTAGATGACTGGCTCCTCACTGCCACCTCCAGGTGTCAACTTCTTCTAGCCAGAGACTACACCATCCACATTTGCAAAGAGCTAGGTATCTCTCTAAATTTTGAAAAGTCTGCCTTGTCACCTTGTCAGTCTGTTACCTTCATAGGCGCCACCTTGGACACCGTTCAGCTCTCAGCAAAGTTAATGGAGCAGAAGGTCTTAGATATTAAAAGTCATGTTCACATCCTTCTTCAGAACAACAAAGTTCAGGTCAGGTATGTTCTGAAGGTGTTAGGTCTCATGGCAGCAGCCATCATGCTCCTTCCCCTTGCCCGCTTTTACATGCGGCTTCTTCAATGGATGCTTTTCTCCCAGTGGTCCTTCCAACAGCTCCCTATGATACACAAGATCCTAATAACTCTATCTTGCAGAAAACATCTGTCTTGGTGGATGGTCTCCCCTCAAGTCCATCACGGCAGACCTTTTACTCCTCCCCCCCCGGGTTGCCACAGTCACAACGGATGCCTCCCTGATTGGGTGGGGGGGGCATTTTCAGGGCAGGACAGTCCATGGCACATGGCAACCCTTCGAATGCCACTTGCACATAAACATCCTGGAGATGAAAGCAGTGCTTTTGACGTTGCAAGCCCTTCAAGACTCTCTTCCCCTGGGGACGATTGCAATTCAGACGGACAATATGTCCGTAGTATGGTATATCAACAAGCAGGGCAGAACCAGGTCATATCCCCTGTGTCGAGAAGCACTCAGACGCTGGCAATAGGCGATCTCTTCTCAGCGGTTTCTGATAGCAATGCACATCCCCGGGAAGTCCAACGTCATAGCGGACAGGCTGAGCAGAGCTGTTCTCATGCCTCATGAGTGGTCTCTCAAGCAATCGGTGATGGACAAAATATTTCAGAAGTGGGGGTTTCCTTGCTGCGATCTTTTTGCAACACCACAAAACAGCAAGTGCCTCGACTTCTTCACACTCTTCCCCCTTCCAGGCCATCCCCCCAGAGACGCTCTAGTCCACAATTGGCCTCGGGGACTTCTTTACGCCTTTCCCCCCCTTTCAGTTAATCACACAAACAATTCAGAAAGCTACCACCTTGAGGGCCAAGATGATCCTCATTGCCCCTTATTGGCCTCAACAGATATGGTTCCCTTTCCTGCATCATTACCTTTTGGAGCAGCCTTGGCATCTGGATCCAATGCCAGATCTTTTGACCCATCAATCAGGGCAGCTGCACCAATCCCTCCAATCTCTCAACCTCACAGCTTGGTTGCTCCTCTTCCGTCCCTAGCCAGGCTTCCAATGATTTCAAATTCTGTCCGTGATATTATCGTAGCTTCCCTTAAATCTTCCACCAGAAGGATCTATGCTAGTAAATGGCGACACTTTTCCTTTTGGGCAAAGGCTAGGAACATAGATCCCTTCACTGCTCCAATACACTCGGTCTTAGATTTCCTAGCCGAAATCTTTCACTCAGGATCTTCTTCCTCCACAGTAAAAGTTCAGCTAGCAGCCATCTCAATTTTTCACATAGGCTTGTCGGACTCCAACATCATGTCCCATAAGCTTTGCAAGGCATTCCTCAGAGGTATCTTTTTACTCAGGCCTCCGATCAAAGACCCCCCACCACAGTGGGATTTAAACTTAGTTTTAGCATCCTTGATTCTCCCTCCCTTCGAACCTGTGGCCACCTGTTCCTTGAAGATACTTTCCTGGAAGACACTATTCCTAGTCGCCATTACGTCGGCTAGGAGAGTATCTGAACTTCATGCCCTCTGCATTCGCCCTCCTTATTTACTGTTCCACAAAGACAGGGTTTCTCTAAGAACTAACCCATCTTTTTTACCCAAGGTGGCTTCTCAGACAAATTTAAATCAATCTATTGATCTTCCAATTCTCTTTCCTAATTATTCAAACAGGGCGGAGCAAAAACTACATTGTCTGGACGTTCATCGTCAGCTCAGCTTCTATCTGGACAGAACTAAACAATTCAGGAAATCTGATCAACTTTTTTTATCTTATGCTGAGAGTAAAAAGGGTCTTCCGGTATCTAAAGTAACCCTGTCTAGGTGGCTGTCTTCTGTGATTACCTGTATTTACCAACTCAGAGGTAAAGAATTGCCTTCTAGGCCAAGAGCCCATTCAACCAGAGCATTGGCTACATCTACAGCCTTTCAAGCTAGATTACCAATAGACACTATCTGTGCGGCTGCCACATGGGCCTCTCTTCATACTTTCGTTACACATTACAAATTGGACACGGCCTCCAGAAACAGGGCAAATTTTGGTTTCACCATTCTCAAGAGTCTGTTCCAATGAGCCACCCAGGATAAAGGTGCAAGGGACGTGGTCCCATCCAGCAAGAATGAAGGCGAGATTGACAACTTAACATTGAGAAGTTATGTACCTACCATATCGTTCCATGTTAGTTGCCTTCTCTCGCCTTCTTTCTTGCGTCCCGCCCACCATCCCCCTAGCCAGGACAGACAGAGAGGTTCTTCCCCTTCTTACAGGGGACCTTATCTTGCATTATTCCCAGCTCAGACAGTTGGTCCTGGGGTAGTTTCAGCTTCAGGTAGTGATATTTTGGGAATTCTTCCTTCTCCTCCTCCACCTCAGAGGGGAGACTGAATTGGCTATGGTTTCTTAGCTACTAAACGAGATCTGGGTAGTTACTGCCTAGCATCATGGGATATAGGGTTGCCTCGAGCCGGTAAAATTAGCTCTCGAGCTTTAGTGTAGTGTAGTGTAGGCCAGCAAGAAAGAAGGCGAGAGAAGACAACTAACATGGAATGTTATGGTAGGTACATAACTTCTCATTATACCTCATAATGATTTTTAGATAAAGGACAGATCTTCAATACAACTCATGCTCTCCAACAAGGTACTAATGTGCAGGATGAGCCTGATAACAAGACTGTGACCTCACTGCAACATACTGAAATGCCATGAAGCTCAAAGAAAGAAAAATAAATTCTGCCATATTGCCATATTGTTTTTGCTTGCATTTAGCAAACATCTGTTAAATAATTAAGTAAACAAATAAATACAATTAAAAAAAATAAAATTAACAAAAGTAACTGTAATATGCAATTTCAAACAAGGATCTGCAGTTTTAATTTACCTCACTATTTGTAATTTGGCAAGCAAGGGAAGCAAAGCTAATGCAGCTATCTGCATTAGAAAGGTAGGTGTGGGTGTGTGTGCATGTGGGTGAGAGATCAAGACAGAGACAGAGATGCTGAGTGTGTGAGCATGTGTGTGTGTGTGTGTGTGTGTCTGTGCGCGCGTGCGCACATGCACATGTTTGCATGACTTTCTGCATATATTTGAGAAACTGTGTCTCTGCCTCTGCATCTGTTCATGTATGCATATCTGAGACTCAGAGTGTATATGTGGTGGTGCAGTGGTTTGCATTGTTGCCTCACAGCAAGAAGTTCTCCGGTTTGATTCTCAGCTGGGGTGCCTTTTGTGCAGAGACTTCATGTTCTTCCTGCATTTGTGTGGGTTTTCGCCAGGTGTTTCCATTTCCTACCACATTACAAAGACATGCGTCTGGAGCCCCAGGCCTCCACTGAAAATTGGCTCTTTCCAAGTCGGACTTTCCTGGTTAACAAATGTTAAATAAATAAATAAAAAGTAAATATGTGTCTGTGTGTTTGTGTGTGTGTGTGTGTGTGTGTGTGTGTGTGTGTGTGTGTGTGTGTGTGTGTGTTTGTGCATGTGTATATATGAGTTTCTGCAGATATGTGAGAAATTGTGACTGTTTGCCTCTGCATCCATTAGTGTACGTATATATGAGACTCAGAGAGAGAGTGTGTGTGTGTGTGTGGGGGGGGGGGGCACGTTTGTGTGCACTTGTGTATTCTGGATGCAAAACATGTCCTTGAACAACAATTACATATCCTACCACAGCAATGAAACGTTAAGTGAAGGAACTAGTTCACATCAAAAATATATATGTACTCAATATACTCAATAGCATAGCTAGGGTGGAATGAGAGGGATAACTACTTCTCCAGGCACTAAGTGTTGGGGGGCATGATCAGCCGATATTGTATTTGTGGTCAAACTGAGTGTTGTAGCACTCCATGTGTGGTTTAAACTGCAGCAACTACAGTGTAGGAAGCAGTTTGCTACAGTTTAAAAGTTAAAAGAAAACATCTTTTTTTTTTTTTTTTAAACCAAAACTTGAGCACTGTAGTGCTCTGTGCAGGCAGGGTATAAACTGTAGCAAACAGTTTGGTACATTAGCCTTCATTATCTCCTCCAGTAATGGTACTATCATCTCTCCCTCTGACCACACCAAACTCCTAGGTGTAGAAATTGACAAAAACCTACACTTTAATGTCCATATTTCACAAACTATAAAAAAGTCCAAAAAAATGGGAACATTTTATAGACACAGGAAATTCCTCACAAATCAAGCATGGATTACCCAAGCCTAAACTCACCTATTGCCCACTCTAATATATGCTGCACCAATTCTTACCCAGGTCAAAAAACTTGACCTCACCAGACTTGAGTCATGTTATAATAAAATCGCCAAGTTTGCTAACAGCTCCACCTTCAGAACCCATCACTGACAGGATTTAAGGGAACTACAATGGCTAGAACTTCCCCAGTTTCTAAGCTATCACCAGCTTATCATTGCCTTCAATATTGTAAGACAACCTGACAAAACCCCAGCACTTAGCCAAATGCTCACTCACTATAAAACAAATCGGCCTCTCCGCTCTACAGACAAATTATTCCTCAGTATCTCAAAGGCTAACAACAATGCTTATTAGCACATTGTGATTTTTTTTTTACTTTATTTTTCTTATTGTATATTTTTTTATCTCAATGTGGAGCTTTTTTTCCCAGGCCTCCACTGAAAATGGACCTCTGTCCAGCCAGACTATCCCGGTAAAAAATGCAAAATAAATAAATAAAAGTTATGTATTTTACATTTGTTGACCTGGATAATCCATCTTGGTGGAAGCCCATTTTCAGCGGAGGCCTGGGGAGAAGATCTCAGAAAAAAGCAGTCACATTGTAGATTTTACAAAGACTTTACAGAAATATTTAAAGTAAATAAAATAAATGTACATCAAATTATACAATAAGCACTTTACATAGGTCAATGACAGTTATTTCAATTGTATTATAGACATTTAGGTTATATATATATATATATATATATATATATATATATATATATATATATATATATATATATATATATATGGTTTCACTTCAGAATTCTGAAATATCACAATCCTGAATTTCAGAAAACTTCATAATCTGGAAGCCCAAAATCCTGAATCCCAAAAGACTGAAAACACACAGGATACATATACTGACTCTAGAGAACACAAACCAGATTACATTCCACCAAATATAAGCAGGGGGGCAAGCCCCCTGCACCCCCACACCCCCTGCTATTTAAATATATCAACTCCAAGATTGTACTTCACTACACTGTCATGAGTTATGTTGTAGTATAGCAACAGAGACCACCAAAGCAGAAACGCAAGCAACCTCCACCCCCTAACACAACCCAAATGACACATAGCCCACAGACACAGTGTGCCAATAAACCACAGCCCATAAGGCAAAACAACTTACTCAACACACTAGTCATAGGTGACTCTATAGTTAGGCACACTGATGTCCCACTCACCAGGCTAAACAAGGAGAAGGTTACTGTCAGCTGCCTGTCAAGTGCCAGGATCCACCACATAACCCATGCACACAGGTCACTCCACAAGAAGTACAAATATGACTCTGTCATTGTCCATGTTGGTGTGAATGACCTGAGACATACCTTCCTGGACTACATGAAAAGACACATGGAAGAGATCTCCGATCTTGTAGCCCAGACAGGTATGACCCTAGCCCTGAGTAGCATCCTGCCATCGCCCAGAATGATACCGCAGTACAAGGACAAAAGGATTGACTTCAACAATTGACTAAGCTTCTGGTGTCATTCAAAGGGGATCCAGTATCTGTCTGCCTGGGATGACATGGTCAACAGACCACGATGTTTTGCCAGAGATGGCCTGCACCTTTCACCACTGGGATTCCAGATACTGGCTAAGGGTCTTATATAGTGCCTTTTTTAGGCAAGGTTCAAATGACAAATTCAGCACCATAACAGAAACAGGCAAGCTAAAACTGAGGGTAATGCTACTCAATGCTAGAAGTCTAAATCTCAAAATGTGCTCACACTAGGCACTCCTTAAAATGGAGAACATTGATATCTGTGCAGTGACTGAGACCTGGTTCAAGGCTCTAGAGAGCACCCCTGCATTACCAGGCTATAACTCATACCACACTTTTCAGCTATCTAACCTGGACCAGAACACCAAAGGTGGAGGTGTGTGCATATTCATTAAGGATATCCACACCTCCAGGCTAGTTGTGCAGCATAATGCACCCAAGGTTATCCAAGTGCAACTAACTCTGGGCAAAACTGCAATCCAAATTGTAGCTTGCTACAGATCCCCCACCATGCCCCAGGTTTCCCACTCCTCTTTTCTTGATATACTGGAAAATATTAGGGTTCAACCAAACACCCTAATAATGGGCGATATCAACTACCCCACCATTAACTGGGAAAGTCGAGTCCCCAAATGATGTGGACATCCTACAGAAGGGCTTCACTGAGACAGATGCCTGGTGTCAGAGGCATGGCCTCAAGCTAAATGCCAAAAAGTGCATTGTCATCCCCTTTGGTAAAAACTCTGTACCCATGAACTGCCACATAAACAGCAGTCTACTTAATGCCGAATGTGTGATAAGAGACATTGGGACCCAGGTGAACAGTAGTCTCTCCTTTGATAATCATATCACCACAGTAGTCAGGAAATCCTTCTATGTGGCACACCTCATCACAAAAGGGCTCTCATCCAGGAAAAAAGAGGTCATTGTTCCCCTCTACTCGGCACTCATTAGACCCATTATAGAGTACAATGCCCCTTTTGAAATGTACCTCATAAGACATCTGCAGCAGCTGGAAAGGCCAAAGAAGTACCTCACAAAGAGCATTACTGGCCTCAAACAGATGCCCTACACTGACCGTCTCAAAAAACTCCAGCTTTACTCTGTAGCATATCGCCTACTCCGAGGAGATCTCTGCCTAATATATAAAGCTATGTTAAACCCAGAGCTGTTGGACATGCTACACCTAAAGAAATCCCAGTCCCTCTGAGCTACACACTCTAGGGACCTAAACCTTGTCACCACAATAAACAGGACATGCTGGAGGGATAGATTCCTGTCCCAGAGACTTCCTAAACTCTGGAACAAGCTACCCATCTATGCCAAGAAAAGTTCCTCATTAGCACTCTTCAAGAAAAATCTTGATGAGTGGATGGGAAATAGGAAATACACCCTGGGATCACTTCTGTGGGTCTGCTCGACAGGGGCACAGGAAATTAACTTTCTTGGGTGGCAGTCATGAACACATATGATGGTATGTTTAACATTTTTTTCTATGGAGTGCAATCTTGGAGTTTATATATTTAATTAGCAGGGGGTGTGGGAGGCACAGCAGAGGAGGGGGGGGGGCTTGCCCCTGCCCATACTGGTGAAAAGTGCTTGTTTTTTGTTTGTGTTGTTGTGTTCTGTGTGTGTACTGTAATGTTGTCATTCTTTGTGTGTGTATATTTTTATTTTTTTTTTATTTTGTGATTTGATTTCTATTATGATATTTTCAGGACTGTGATTCTTCAGGATTCTGAAGTGATGATATATATATATATATATATATATATATATATATATATATATATATATATATATATATATATATATATATATATATATTTTTTTTTTTTTCTTCTTTACATGGCAGGTGTAGAATGGTTTAGAGGGGACAGATATATCTCACAGGGGATACAGTTGCACTGGAACAGACTCCCTGTATAACTGCATTGACTCAGCCGTACCCGATAGGACCAAAACAAGCTTCTCAAAGAAGAGCAAACCTGCCTGGTGGACAACTGCCATTAACAGGTCTTACAATAAGAGGAAGAAATTGCTGTCTAAGAGTAAGAGGGAGTGATACTTAAACTGGAAACACTCCCACCTAAGCTTAAACAAGCAAATAAGACTTCTTGTGAAGACCTCTGAAACAAACCATGAATCCATATTAGCTTCCTCAACTAAGGACAACCATAAGGCATTCTTCAGTTACGTCCATCCACTCATTCTCAACCCCTTTCTTTAGTTATCCGTAACCTAAAAGGAAAGGCCCAGATTTGTGCCACACTGGTAGTTATTGATACCACATACACTGAGCCTGTGGACATAGCGAACCTGTTAACTGACAGGTTCTTTGAAAAAATTAACTCCCCTGTCCCTGCCACACGTACCGCATGACATCCCTACCATCTGCCCCCTACCTTGTATTTCTAAAGAGCAGGTCATAAACACCCTCTCTAAGGCCAAAAACACAGTATCTGTGGGACCTGATAACATCCTAGGCTGCATCCTACATGGACTCCAACAAGAATTAGCAAGACCATTGGTTATTCTTTTCAGTCATAGTCTAAGTACCAGCTTCGTCCCAGCTGAATGGAAAGTGGCCACTGTTATCCCCTTGCACAAAAGTGGTGCTTCCACTGATCCCAGGAACTACAGACCTATTAGCCTGACTAGCCTTATCTGCAAGGCCATGAAGGGAATCATCATGGACCTTATCAACAAAGATATAGGTAATCTCCAAACACTTGACCCTACTCAGTTTGGATTTGTCAAAGGGAGATCATGCCTGTTAAACCTGGTGGACTTCTTCAAGACAGTCACCAAGGCTCTGGATGAGGAAAATCTGTTCATACAGCCTACCTAGACTTAGCCAAGGCTTTTGACAATATCCCTCACTCAGGCATAAATGATAAACTCACCCATCTAGATTTGAACCCTTATATCATTAGATGGGTCGCTAAATGTCTCACTGATAGAACCCATATAGTCAAAATGGGGAACCACCCCCAACAGCAGACCTGTAACCAGTGTGTTCCACAAGGATCAGTTCTGGGATCTCTACTGTTTGGAATCTATTTTTCCAAAGTACAAGCAAAAACTAAAGGTCTGCGGCTGACAAAGTTTGCTGATGACTGCAAAGTGGAAGTGATCATAGAATCTTCAAATGATGTCAACATCCTACAAGACGGTCTTACACAAACAAATGATTGGTGCCAAAGTCATGGCCTTAAACACAATGCAAAAAACTGTATTACCATCCCTTTCAGTAAGAGCAATGTTCCTGATAACTACCACATCAACAGCAACATTCTAAGTACGAACTCAATGTGAGAGATGTGGGCACATGTCTCCTCAGTGGTAAGAAGGGCATTCTATATTGCTCATCTCATAAGTAAGGGCATTACCTCCATAAAAAAAGAAGTTATAACCTCCCTATACTCTTCCCTCATCAGGCCAAAAATTTAGTACAATGCCCCTTTTGGTATGCACCTGCAGCAATTGGAGAGACCACAAAGGTTCCTCACAAGGAACATTCAAGGTCTTCAGCATTTGTCCCATGTGGATCTTCTGAAATCACTGTCACTTTATTCTGTTTCTTACAGACTACTCAGAGGTGATCTCTCCCTTGCATATAAGGCAATCTCTGACTCTGCTTTATTGGAAATGCTGCATATCCACAATTCAAACAGTACACAGGTTACTCGCTCTAAAGACCTTTACCTGGTATGTAACATTAATAGAAATTGCCGGAGGTACAGATTCGTCTCCCAGAGGTTACCACACCTTTGGAACAGACTCCCACTTCATGTCAAACAGAGCACCTCATTGGCCCTCTTCAAACACAATCTGGACGATTGGATGTGTAATCATAAATTCACCCCAGGAGTTCCACATGTCCATGTTGGACAGGGGCAATAGGTGCTGATCCTGGAAATAAGGGTAGAATGTGGCTCTGCTTCTAAGGGCCCCATAGGGCCATTAGCTTAGTAACTTCCTATGATCCTATGAATAATGCCCACCCTGTTGGGCATATTTTTTGCATATACAATTCTGTATTTAATGAATTTACATAAGTGTGTTAAGTTATTACACTGAGAATACATGGATTATGTAAGTGTGTTGCAATAGAACTACTTAGTAGCATCTTTTCCTGGGATTTTTCAATAAAATTATATAGGATATGTTACTCTACAAGCCACTGTTTCAATAATGATATTACTTTGAAAAACATATTTCTTTTTTGTTTCAGTAAACCTAGATGTTGTATGTTAAAATTATTTATTTATTAATTTACTTATGTATTTTGCTTGTCTGAT
Source organism: Protopterus annectens (assembly GCF_019279795.1). Lineage (NCBI taxonomy): Eukaryota > Metazoa > Chordata > Ceratodontiformes > Protopteridae > Protopterus > Protopterus annectens. The sequence continues at coordinate 830,444,631 of NC_056731.1, forward strand.
TCTTTAAAAAATCCAGAACACAAGATTATAAAAAGTATCTAAGCATATCAGCCAAAAGTAAAGGGGCAAGATCAACAAAGCATTCTGCAATATCAACAGAATTGTTTGGAAGGACAGGTATATTTCACAGGGGTTACAGCTGCATTGCAACAGACTCCCCATCCACATAAAACAAAGCTCATCCCGGTCCATATTCAAGCTTAACTTGGACCTATAGATGCAAAATAGGAAATTTACCCGGGAGCTGCCCCTATACTACCAATGGACAGAGGGAACTCGTAAATGCTTTTATCCCATGCATAAGGCATTTCTATATATTTATGGTATGGTCCTAGTTATTATCAGCAGGCGTAATGTAAATATAAATATAGTCCATGAATGCTTAAGATTAATCTAAACTCCAAAGGGGATAGGTAAATCCAATCATCAAATGTGGCATTTGCCTACGCCTAAAATGGTCAAAAAGTCAATTAGCCTAGCACTAACCTATGAACCTATGGAGAAGAAAATGAGTAGTCAGGTAATTTTTTTAGATGGACAAATGCTATAACTGGATGTCTGCTCCATTCCTGTGTATAAGGGTGACTTATGCATTCACAGATGATACAGAGACAGTTGTGATGAAAGAAGATACTCCCAGCCCAGCTAGTCAGAATTTTGTAAATAATTATATGTCATTGGTGAATATAAAAATGACTGGAGCATTTCTCCCCAGGCCTCTGCTGAAAATTGGCTTTGTTCTAAGTCGGACTTTCCCGGTTAACAAATGTTAAATAAATAAATAAATAAATAAATTTATACAAGATCCTTGTGTTACAAGTGTATTAGAACTGTATGTCATGTGTATATCAAACTGCTTGTACAGACACGTGTGTTGAAAAGGGTATTTGCAGAGTGCTGTTTGAAATGTAGCCATAGTGTGCTCTACTGGAAGAGAACAGAAGTGTACATGCCCTATTGTAACTGTTATATATTTTAACAGTGAAAAATGGGATACAGGAGATTAACCTCATTCTAGTAAATTTTAGAAAAATACCTGAAATTAAATTATTTTATGGCTAGGCCATAAAAGATGGTATCTTACAGTTTCAATACAGCAACAGACACAATGTCTGTACTAGGAAGCTTTCTGTATTGTCTTTAGGGTGAATTAATTACGTGTCTTGAAAGCATGAAGGAGTGCAATTGTTTTATGACTTCCAGCATCTGCCAGAGATCTGAGGAGAAGCCCTTGTCTATGTATTTTTACAGGTAGATGCTAAATGCTACCAGCTGCCATCAATGGTTGTTTTGGGCCTGGAAAGTAAAAGTCAGCTGACAAGAAATGATGTCATTCTGCAAGCTATCCCAGAAGTAATATTTTAGATATTAATTTGAGAGGTGTCTTAGTGAGACAGAGCATTCTGTATTCTGTCTTGGACCTGACAACAACTAAAAGATCAATTCACCACATCTGTCTTGCTCTGGTAGTAAGTTCCTAGATTATAGTATAATACTCTTAGATTCAGTCAGGAATATATTAATGCTTAGTGTAGATATATTTTTTATTTATCTGAGATTATCCTGCAATGTTGTTTTAAATATTTCCTGTGGTTTTGAACTCTGATGTCACTGTGAATATGTATTTAGTATTGTCTTGTTCTTTTATTATTTATTATTAAATATATTTAAACCTTTCATTGTGGCTGATCTGTGTAGAAATATTTAAGTTTTGGGAGTACTTGCATATTTATTCGGTGACACTGTGTGGGCCACTCCTAATAGCTTGCTATTAGTCAAACTACCATTTGTGTTAATATTAATATTACATAGTAAGATTGGACACCCTTTGTTAAGGGCCTTAACGTAGCTGGCAGGAGTGACTGATGGCAGTAAAAATTACTTTATAGTCTGGGCAGAAGGGACCATAGCTAGTAAGCCTGTGTCAGTCTTTCCCAGGTGTGTGTGTCTGTGTGTGTGTGTGTGTGTGTGTGTGTGTATAAATCAAACTTCAAAGAGTGTGTGTGTGTCAGCTACTTGGGCAGGGACACAAAGCACTGGTTGGACAGAGAGGGTGCTGGAGGTCTTGGCTTGGTCACTCAGCTGAGATATCAACTCTATAACTATGCCAGTGGGAAGTCTTATTGGGGATCTAGAGAAAGAAGGAGAAACCAGCCCCAAACTGACTGTGGTTTTTGTGTGCTCTTAAGGGAAATTGCATTTGATGCAGAGAGCTTTATATGGAAATATTGTGTGTGTGTACCTGTCATCCTCCAAGCAAACATTCCCCACTGTTGCCAGTGATGATGATTGAAGCTCCTAGATTACTGGTTGGCAGTGACAGGTCATCACAACTGGTGAGTAGCAGTAGGATATTTACATATTGAAATTCAGTGGTGTGGATATTTTGAACTTCTGTAGCCTGTAAACAGTGGTCACTAAAGAAGCTGTTTGTGCTCTCAAGCATCCACGTGGTAGACATTCAGAGTTTCATATCACAATAGTTTTATTTTTTTTATTAGCTTAGTTAGTCAGGGAGAGCAGGCAAGGATGTCAGCAGAGGATTATGGCAATCTAACGAGCAGCCAGTTGGCTGAGATGTGCCAAGCCAAAGGACTGGTGCATGCCAACCTGACTAAAGCAGAAATGATTGCAGCCTTAGTCACAGCTGTATCACAGACCAGAAACCAGGAGGACAACTAGACTGGGCTTGAGGATGTACAACTCTCAGAAAACAGACAGTTCAACTTTGCCTCAGAGGACTTAAAAATCCATCTAGAGTTAAAGAGACTTGAACTGGAGACCAAACGGTTGGAAGTAGAATCAGCAGAGTGACTACAGTGTTTGGAGGCTGAAGAAAACAAGAAACAGATGGCATTAGAATCAACAGAGAGACTGAGATGTCTGGAAGCCAAAGAAAATGAGAAACTGAGATGTTTGGAGACTGAAGAAAATGAGAGGCAGAGGCGACATGAAAAGGAGATGATGACTGTTTGCCAGGGTCATGGAGGTAATGGGGAAGGGAGTAACTGAACCCCAGAAGCAATAAAGGTCAGTAAATTTCATCCAGAATTTACAAAGGGTGATAATTTTGATAGTCTTATTTATATGTTTGAAAGGGTATGTAAACAGTATAATGTTGACAAAGGGCTCTGGATACAGTTCCTGACCCCCTTACTCCACAATAAAGCTGTAACTGCTGTTTCTAAATTGTCTGATACTGAGTGTATATATTATAAAACTGTTAAAAATTGTTTATTAGAGTGTTTTAAGTTAACACCTGAAGCTTATTGAAAACTGTTTTGTGAGCATAGACATAAGGCAGATGAAAGTGTGTATGAATATATTGCTGAACTAAGCATTTATTTTCATAGGTGGGAACATGGATGTAAGGTCACCACTTCTGAAGGGCTGGTAGACCTTTTGGTGAGGGAACAAGCCCTTAGTAATTTGCCTGAGGACATGAGAATCTAGTTGGCAGATAGGGAATGTAATACCGCAGACGAGTTAGGGGAAAAGTGAGACCTATACCTAGCAAGCAGGGCATCACTGCACAGGAAACGGATACCCAGTGCTGCACATGGGTCTAAGGGAACCCATGGTGGGCAAACTAAACCATCCCAACAGTATCTGCCAGTAACAGGGGAAGCCACTAGTTCAGGTACACAGCCAGGATCAAGGGTTACATGTTTTAAATGTAACCAGTGGGGTAATGCAGCATATAAATGTCCGTGGAGGCAAGGTGGGGAACAAAAGGTAGGGGAGCCAGCAAGTGGGAATAACAGAATGTCAGCAGTACGTTATTTGGAGAAAACAAGGGTACCAAACTACCACAAGAGGTTATATCCTATCTTAGTAGATGGGAAACAGGCCACTGCTAAGAGAAACACAGCTTCTGACCTAACCATTGTGAAGCCTGCAATGGCTAAAGAGGAGCACTACTTACTTGGGCAGTCTACTCCAGTCAGAGCTTTAGGAGGGACCCCATTCCAAATACCTTTGGCTGTGGTTTACCTTGACATGGAGGGTAGAAAAGGAAGCAAGCAAGTAGGTGTGTTTGAGGGTATCCCTGCAGATATCCTGATAGGGAATGATTTTGATAATGCAGTACCCTGTGTGCATCCAGTTACATGCAGTCAGGCTTGGAGACAAGGATGTGGGTCTGGCAGCCTAGGGGGGACCCAGACAGACCACACACTTGAAGCCAGGACTGATGAGGTGGTTACTTCAGATAGAGAGCTACCCTGTAGCAGTGAGACTGAAGGTGAGCTACAGCTGGTGGTGGTACTGATATTCCCTTGGACAGAGTGACTGTAAGGACAGAGGTGAGTAGTAGGACCCAGGCTGACAGTGAGGCACTGCTGTCAGAGGATTCCAGACATCTGTGGAAGGAGAGCTAGGAAGGGTTACAAAGAGAGAGTTGAGATAGGCTCAGCTCTCAGACCCTACATTACAAGGCTTGAGGAAGGTAGCTAGGGAGGTGCCTTATTCTCAAGGAAAAGGGGAATCTATATACTGGGACAAAGGGTTACTATATAGAGAGTAGACCCCTGAGGGATGGCTAGAGAGTAGGGTAATACACCAGTTGGTATTGCCCACAGCCTACCATCTGGCACTTCTAGCCATAGCCCATGACATTCCTTTTGTAGGTCATATGGGCGTAAAGCTTACAAAGAGATGTATTATGCAGATGTTTTATTGGCCTGAGACTTCCAGGGATGTAACATGGTACTGCAGGACCTGTGAGCAGTGCCAAAAAGTAGGCAAGGAAGGAGACAAGTTTAAAGCTCCTTTTATGCCTTTGCCTGTGATTGAGGAGTCATTTCAGAGGGTACCTGTGGATACTGTGGGGCCTCTGAGTACCCCAAGTTGTACAGGAAAGAAGTATATCCTAGTGGTAGTAGATTATGCTACCAGATACCCTGAGGCAGTGGCTTTGTCCTCAGTCGAGGCAAAAAAAGGTGGCAAATGCATTGTTAGAGAGTTTCAGCAGGGTAGGTTTTCCAAAAGAAATACTGACTGCCAATTTCATGTCAGTCCTGCTGGCTTGTCTGTGGTAGCCCTGTGGGGTGAAGCACCTAAAGACCACTCCCTACTACCCCCAGACTAATGGTCTTGTGGAGAGGTTAAACTCTACACTAAAGACCATGCTACTGACATTTGCAGACCAGTTTAAGAGAGAGTGGGGCAAATATTTGCCACATCTGTTGTTTGCTTACAGAAAGATGCCCCAGGAATCCACAGGTTTTTCATCCTTTGAGTTGGTATATGGGCATAGGGTGAGGGGACCTCTAGATTTGATTCACCATGAGTGGGAGGGTGTGTGAATCCCACAAGGAGTCTGTTTTGGCATATGTCCTAAACCTCAGGACAAGGCTCGGGGAACTCATAGGCTTGTCCTAGGAGACCCTGACAGAAGTCCAACAGCAGAAAAAGGTCTGGTATGACAGGAATGTTTGATCTAGAGAGTATGCTGTGGGGCAGCAGGTTATTCTTATTCCTATCTGACGCAACAAGCTGCAGACAGTTTGGGAGGGACCCTTCAAAGTGATAAGGAAGGTCAGTGATGTTAACTATGTGGTAGAACTGCTTGGCAGGAGGCAGGGGCACAAAATGTACCATGTTCACATGATGAAACCTTACCATGATAGAGAGGCCCTGGTGCTAAATATTTGCAGTAGAAGGCAGGATGAGTCTTTGGGGGATTTATGGCTACAGCAAGCCAGCCAGCAAAATCACAAATTACTATGGTGGAGCTTAGGGTTGCAGGCATATGATATGACAGTTTAGGACTGCAGTGGGGTTAGCAAAGCCAAGGCAGCTGGAATCTCAAGACAGGGAATGGGGTAAGGTATTCCCAGATATGCTCTTCCCTCTGAAGCAACATTTCTCAAAGGTCACTTGAAAACCTAGCTTGGGTCTTCAAGGGGGGAAGAAGTGTGATGAAAGGAGATACTGCCAGCCCAGCTAGCTGGAATTTTGTAAATAATTATTTGTCATTGGTGAATTTATTATACAAGATGCTTGTGATACAAATGTATTAGAACTGTATGTCATGTGTATATCAAACTGCTTGTACAGATGCATGTGTTGAAAAGGGTATTTGCAGAGTGCTGTCTGAAATGTAGTTACAGTGTGCTCTACTGGAACATGCAGTATTGTAACTGTTTAAATGTATATATTTTAATAGTGGAAACTGGGATACAGGAGGTTAACCTCAGTCTAGTAAATTTTAGAAAAATACCTGAAATTAAATTACTTTATGGCTAGACCATAAAAGATGGCATCTTACAGTTTTCAGTACAGCAACAGACACAATGCCTGTACCAGGAAACTTTCTGTATTGTCTTTAGTGTGAATTAATTACTTGTCTTGAATGCATGAAGGAATGCAATTGTTTTATGACTTCTAGCATATGCCAGAGATCTGAGGAGAAGCCCTTGTCTAAGTATTTTTACAGGTAAATGCTAAATGGTACCAGCTGCCATCAGTGGTTGTTTTGGGCCTGGGAACTAAAAGTCAGGTGACAAGAAATTATGTAATTCTGCAAGCTATCCCAGAAGTAATATTTTAGATATTAATTTGAGAGTTAATATGTGCCATGTTATTGTCTACATGGAGCACGGATGGGTACATATGTTTAATCTGTTGTATCAATGACACCCGATATGACAGCTTTTGAGTGGAAGACATACATTTCAAGTGCACATTGTGTTTGTGTTGTAAGCATGTGTACATAATTCTGCACACAGTTTTCATAGAGAGTGCTACAGAAATCTATTGGCTGATTATGATGATGAGTGTGAAATGACAGCTGTGGCACCTGCCAACAGATGAAGCATGCCTGTGACAAGGATAGTCAAGCAAAAATTAAATAGTTTTGGCCTCACTTTGCTTCCATGTAGAACCTACAGCTGTATACAGTCTGTTCCCTATTGCTGCTTTCATTTTGTTATTGTTCCAGAATTTCTGTTGCCATTAATGTGGTACACAGTAGTTAGGGATGATACCTCCAAAATGCATACACCATTATCTTTAATTCTGCCCAAATATGCCTGAGTGCATGTCTATTAATATCTTATTAGCAGCAAGGCTGTTGATATCTTATTACCAGCTGTAATAGGATAGTTTAGGTTCATAGGATGATACTAGGCTATTGGCCTGGAAGCCCTTATAAACCTAGCCAAGAATTTCGCCCATGTTCCCACAAAGTCAGCACCTGTTTCCTCTGTCCAGCAGGGACACATGTGGGATCCAAGGGGGTGTATTTACTGTTTCCCATCCAGTTGTCCAGGTTCCTGTTAAAGATGGCTACAGAGGTACTCTGCTTGACATGGAGACAGAGTCTATTCCACAGATGGGGGAATCTCTGGGATACAAATCTATCCTGCCAACAAGTTCTATTAATGTCACAGACCAGGTTGAGGCCTTGCATGCCAGTTGCGCAAGCTTTGTTTGACTTACAGATATGAAGCAACTTCATCAAAACTGGGACTGAGATGGCCTTGTATGCCAGACACAGGTCACCTCTGAGCAGTCTGTATGAGACTGAGTAGAGGGACAGGGTTTTTAGCCTATCTGTATAGGACAGATGTTTGAGACCATGGCTTTTCCTGATCAGGAACCTCTGCAGTCACTCCAGCTGCTGCTGCATGTACTTGGCAATGTACATGGCGAAGGGGGCACTATACTTGATAATGGGTCTGTTAAGGGAGGAGTATAGGTATGTTATGACCTGCTTGTTCCTGGATGAAATACCCTTACTTATAAGGTGGGCCATGTAGAAAGCCTTCCGTACAATGGAGGTAACATCGTGTTCAAAAGTCAGGTTGCTATCAACCTGGGTGCCCAAGTCCCTCACAAATGGTTGAGTGCTTAGCATGTTATTATTAATGTGATAATTAGTGGGGATGCCATTTTCCTCAAAGGGAATAATGATGCATTTCTTAGCATTCAGTATGAGGACATGCTTCTGGCACCAGTCATTAGTTTGGGTAAGGCCCTCTTGGATGATGTTCACATCACTAGGGGAATTTAAGACAGCACCCATTTTGCAGTCATCTGCAAACTTGGTCAGCCACAGAACACTGGTTTTGGCTTGCATCTCAGGAAAGTATATCCCAAACAGTAGAGGCCCCAAGACCTATCCTTGGGGTACACTGCTCATTATGGGTCTACTATTAGAGGTGGTCCCCCTATTTTGACTGAGTGGATTCCATCAGTGAGCCAGTTAGCTGCCCATCTGGTAACATATGGGTTGATGTCTAGCTGTGAGAGTTTATTTATTATGCCCGAGTGGGAAATAGTGTCAAATGCTTTGGCTAGGTCAAGGTAGGTGGTGTGCACCGTCTTCCTCTTGTTCATGGCTTTGGTGACTGTTTTGAAGAAGTCAACCAAGTTTAACAGGCATGATCTCCCTTTGATAAAACCAAACTGTGTGGGGTCAAGCATTTGGAGGTTGCCAATGTCCTTGTTTATAAGGTGCACGATAATGTGTTCAATGGTCTTGCAGATCAGGCTGGTTAAGCTGATGGGACTATAATTGCCTGGGTCAGTGGACGCTCCACCTTTGTGTAGAGGGATGACAGTGGCTGTCCTCCATTTGGCTGGGATGAAGCCAGTGCTCAGGCTTTGGTGAATAGGGTAGGGTGCTTAATGGAGCTGAAAGCTCTTACCTGAGTTCATGTAGGATACAGCCAGGGACATTGTTGGGTCCCATGTAGACTGTATTTTTTGCCTTTGAGAGGGCATTAAAGACCTGCTCCCTGGTGATGATGGGAGGGGGCAGGTGCTGGGGATGTCCTGGTTTACTGATGGGGCGGACAGGGGGATGAAGTTTTCACTGAACCTGTCTGCCAGCAGGTTGGCTATATCTACGGCATTTGCGAATGTGGTGTTATTGTTCAGAGCAGTTTGCCACTGTGCCAAGTGTAAGTGCATACTGCCTCATTTTAATGTGTTATCTCCCTCTTCATATGGCACAGTATTTCTCTTTGAATTACAATCGCCCTTTTATACATGCAGTATCCAGCATATTATTTATGCATTTACCAGACATACTCCACAGTGCACATGTGCACTTACACATTAATCACACAGACCTGGTTCACTGGTGTTTTTGAATTACGTGCAGCATTTTATTTGTTCATGCATTTCATTGCTAGTGGCCCTATGCAGAAAAGAATGAGTCCCTGAATCAAGGCCTGATTAATCTTATCTACTATCATTTATTTTTTTTAAATTTCTGTCAAATTGTAAATGTTAGTTTACATTTCATTTTATACTGTCTTCATGCTGATATATCCAGAGCTACTACTGGAATAGTAAGATGGCAGGTTACGTATATTCAGAATGTATGTGATCTGATTTAAAGAGACCTACATAAAACTGACAGAAGCTCAGTGAAACTATCAATTTCATAAGGAGACACTATTAATTAATATACAATTATATTTCCTAGGTAACCTAAATAAAGTCAAACAAAACAAAATCCTTTCAAAGTGTGACTTATCCTACATCTTCTGTTGAGTGACCATGAAAGGATTATGGCTGTTTTGTTTTCATAACTACAAAACTGACTGATAATGCATGCCATTTCTGACCTTTGGCACTTCCCTCCTCCACAGTACTAAATAATCAGGCTCCACCAGTTATCTGATAGGCAGGAAAAGAAGGAGACAAGATGAGTCAGGTGGTTCTTACCCACCTTGAATTCCTCTGTTTTTATTTTCTGTGCTTTGCCATGATAAGTAGAACAAATTAAGAAATGCCATGTTGGTCTACAGTGGAAACACAAACACTGGAACTACTATACAATAAATACATAGTTCATATATAAATAAGTCTGGCATATAACAAACACATGGGCTGAACATTCTGGGTGCATGCATGACACCCAGATATTATATTTGATTTGTACTATACCAGGCATTTTAGAACAGTAGCACTTGTAATGCAAGGTTACTTGCAGATGCTACAGGTCTCTTGCAACTACAACTGTTAAGACTAGTACAGATCCCAATAGCATAAAAACTGGAGGCCTGCAGGCATGCACACCAGGAGATTTGCAATATACTATGAAGTGCCACAGCATGCCTCAAGATGAAACTCATATACGGGTCTATATTAGAACATCGAAGTTTCAAAACTTTGAATGTTCTAATATTGAACCCTATTCAGTGAAAGCTGAAAATATCGAAGCAACAAAAAACCAAATTTTTTCCTAGGGAAAGAATTTGGTTGTCTGTTTCTGTTGCTTTGGTATTTTCAGTGCTGTGGTGGAAAGTTACGGGTCGGGTTCAGGTAATTGTGCGACTTGACTGTGGGTTAGGTTAGTTAGGGTTAGGGAGCGGGTTAGGTATGTATGCGATTGTGAGGACGTGAGGGTTAGGGTTGGTTAGGTGAGTTAGGGTTAGGGCGCGGGTTAGGTATGTGTGCGATTGTGTGGATGTGAGGATTAGGGCGGGTTAGGTGAGTTAGGGTTAGGGCGCAGGTTAGGTATGTGTGCGATTGTGTGGACGGGAGGGTTAGGGTGGGTTAGGTGAGTTAGGGTTAGGGCGCGGGTCAGGTAAGTGTGCGATTGTGTGGACGTGAGGGTTAGGGTGGGGTAGGTGAGTTAGGGTTAGGGTACGGGTGAGGTGAGTGTGCGTTAGTGACAGACTTTAGGGTTAGGGTTTGGGTTAAGGTAAGTGGATAGTTAGTGGTGTGTGTATAGTTTAGTGTAGGGTTAGGTGTAAGATTTTAGGTGTATGTGTGTGGATTGCTGTTTGTTTGGTGTGCTTGTGTTGTGTATATGGTTTTGGAACAGAAAATGTTTTCACTAGGAAAACAATTTGCTGTTGTGTATGTTCGATGTTTTCAGCTTTCGCTGAATAGGGTTCGATATTACAACATTCGAAGTTTTGAAACTTCGATGTTCTAATATAGACCATCCATATATATATATATATATATATATATTGTGTTTCATTATTGTTCAAACCATGGGTACATCTAGGTGCCATCACTGTATACAAGTGGACAAAAATAAGATGGTGCAACAACTGCAGTATGTAACAACAGATGAAAAGAAGTAGACCAGTGGCAGATACACTCAGGAGTATATCATGAGGGACTCACGGTCTAAGAAAGCATATGCTTAGTGTTTGAATTTAAGTCCAAGAATTAGACCACTGCATGTAAAAACGATATAAGTAAGCTACTGTACTACATAAATAAGTGTAGAAGTTGCATTAGATAAGATCATATTCAAAGCAGACATATGCTAATAAAAGTGCAATTATTACTGCCATAGAATGTATATGTCAGGACAGCAGATATCCAAAATATGACAGTGTCGGGTACAGAAGTGGTTACCATTTTCACGTGCATTTCAAGAACAGGAAATATGTGCAGACACAAAGAAGACTACACCCGTGTAGAATGTATATGCATAGACTGTAGATAAGTATGCCCCATACGTAGGTTAGTATACTTGTGACACTACACTATATGATCATAAAGGAGATAGTCCACAGCATGTGAATTCCAATGTGAAAGTTGTGCATTGAGAACATCTATGCAAACATTGTGATGGTGCAAGTATATTGAGAACCCAGTGATGGTGGCATGACACCTACAAACTGTGACATTACCAAAGGCATACAGCATGCCACAATGTAAGGATCACAGCACAGACACCAGAAGAGGAGAATGCCTGCTTGATCACTGTGATGAAGTGCAGTCCTAAACTGGCATGTCAGCATCACATTGTGGTTGTGCACAGTGTATCCCTGTCACAGTTTATTGGACCAGTGTCTGAAAGTGTGCCTGGGTATTTACATCAGTGGTTATGTTCATTGCAATGCAAGCCATGAATATACATGTTCCACGAGGTGCTGCACCTGCACCTTGTGTGCAACATGATGTGCCCCATGCTATGCAGCATGTTGTATTATATGATGTGAACCGATACATCATATCTGTACAGTGTGATCTACACCAAGTGACACATAAACAACTCTGTGTGCTGTAAAGAATATGCTGCATCACCCAATGATTCAACAGTATCCCTCATCACAACACAATAATGTGCCAACAGCATTGTGGTGTGAAGAGGGAACACAGTACTATGTCAACATCAAGACAGTACTCATTGGTTCTGGCTGTCTACATCTCTTACAACAGCTTCTGTTGTCATTATAGTATTGTGTAGAACAAGAGCCACACAAAGCTGTGTAGCAGACTAGTTACATGAGCAACAAGTCCAAAAAATACTCATATCCACATTCTATGAGCTCCTTCAGATTATCATCATCTTCTGACATTGGACAGGATTTTGGCAACCATTACTACTATCAGGCCATGGAAAAAAGAGAGCTTGACAGTGGTTACAGATCCTGACAAGACACAATAAATTGAACTATTGTACGGGAAAAATGAGTATGTGGAAGAAGTGTAACTGCCTGTACACAGTACACAGTACACTAAAATACCTCCCTGCAATGTTATATGGCCATAGGATTGGTTTGCAGAAAAATTACTACATACAGAATGCCTAGATGTAAAGAAAGAGCCACATGTGATGTGGCTGACCTGCCTTATTCTACATAGAATAGTGTGAGGCATCTTCAGATATTAAAGTGCACTCACCTGAGAAGGCTGATGTACAGACTTCAAATGCACTGTACTGTATCTCTGTGCTCTTGGTACACCAAAGGGACAACAAGTAGAAGCATCAACTCAACATTATGGTGACAGTTGCTGCCACCTCGTAGATCAGTATATAGTTTTAGTTAAATTTAGTTACTTTTTTAGTCATCTGTACTTTATATTTGCTCTGTTTTGTAACATTATTATTAGGTTATAGTTACACTTTGATAGCGCAATTGTTGCTGCTTTTGCTACTATTTTATCACTGATAATATCACCAGCATACAAAATAAATGTTAACAAGGAAATGCTAAAGAGATGAAGTGGTACAGCTGTGATTCAGGTGCAGATTCATCTCTATATAGGCTCATAGGTTCATAAGTGTGTACTAGGCTAATGGCCCTGGAGCCTTTACAAGCCTAGCCCATAGGACTACCCAGGCATCGTGACACCCGACCTTAGTTCCCAGTGCCACTGGAGTGATCCCTGGGGTGAATTTTCTGTTTCCCATCCACTCATCAAGATTTCTCTTGAAGAGGGCCAGTGAGGTGCTCTGCTTGACATGCATGGGAAGTCTATTCCATAGCATGGGTAGTCTCTGGGTTATGAACCTGTCCCTCCAGCATGTTCTGTTGATTGTGGCAATGAGGTTGAGGTCTCTGGAGCATGTAGTCCGGAGGGATTGGGATTTCTTTAGATGTAGCATTTCTAACAGAACTGGGTCAGACATGGCTTTGTAAGTCAAGCGGAGATCGCCTCTAAGTAGGTGATATGAGACAGAGAATAGTTGCAGTTTTTTGAGTCTGTCCATATAGGATAAATGTTTAAGGCCTAGGATCCTCTTTATGAGGTACCTTTGTGGCCTCTCCAGTTGTTGCAGGTGTTTAGTGAGGTACATGCCAAATGGGGCGTTGTACTCAATGACTGGCCTAATGATGGAAGAGTAGAGGGAGACAATGACCTCTTTCTTCCTGGATGCAAAACCCATAGCAATGAGATGTGCCACATAGAAGAACTTTCTGACCACAGTGGCAATGTGGTGGTCAAAAGAGAGGTTGCTGTCGACCTGTGTTCCCAGATCTCTTATAACGCCTTCTGTGTTCAGTGAACTACCATTGATGTGGTAATTCATGGGAACCGGGTTTTTCCTAAAGGGGATGATGACACATTTTTTGGCATTGAGCTTAAGGCCATGGTTCTGACACCAGTCACTGGTCTCTCTGAGGCCTTTCTGTAGGATGTCAACATCACTTGGGGAGTTAATAATAGCTCCCAACCTGAAATTGTCTGTGAACTTTGTCAGCCAGAGTCCCTTTATGTTGGCCTGGACTTCAGAGAAGTAGATAACAAACAGGAGAGGACTCAGGACCGAACCCTGTGGTACTCCACTCGTGACTTGTTGGCAGCCTGACTTGGAGTCAGCTACTTTCACACTGTGGGTTCTACCTGTGAGACAGTTTGCAACCCACCTAGTGATATAGGGGTTGATGCCTAGCTTAATGAGTTTATCTATGATTCCTCAGTGGGGAATGGTATCAAAGGCCTTGGCCAGATCAAGGTAGGCTGTATGAACCACCTTGCCTTCATCCACAGCTCTGGTGACTGACTCAAAGAAGTTGACCAAGTTGACCAGGCATGATCTACCCTTCACAAAACCAAACTGTGCAGGATCCATAGTTTGCTGATTCCCTATATCCTTGTTTATTGGGTCCATGAAGATGCGTTCCATAGCTTTGCATATCAGACTAATCAGGCATTCGATAGGGACAAAGCCTGAGGTGAGGTTGAACAGGGCACACAGGTGAGGTGCCATTTCACTCTGTAGTTCATGCAGAACACAGACAGGGATATTGTCAAGTCCCATAGAAGCTGTATTCTTGGCCTTGGACAGTGTTGTTTTAACCTGTGCAGCAGTAATACTGGGTGCCTGGCAATCTACTGGCATTGTGACTGGTCCTTTGTGGGGGGAGGAGTAAAGTTGGCACTGAATCTGTCGGCCAGTATATTGACGATATCTGTTGGCCCGGTATAGGAGGTACCATTGTGCAGTAGCTCAGAGCAAATCTGGGTATTGCTGTGGGATTCTTTACATAACTATAGAAGGCCTTGTGGTTGTCTTTACTATCTGCTGCAATTCTGTTTTCATAGCTAGCTTTAGAGGATTTGATAAGGGGTCTCAACTTTTTGTTAAGGCTGATAAATGAAGGTTTTCCAGTCTTGGGACTTCACCTTATTCTGCATCAGTTTCCTCCTCCTGTTGTAGAGTTTGTTTATGGCAGGGGACCACCGGACTGGCTTCCTTTTTTTGGAGGAGAGTGTCTTTGTTCTATTGGGTATGGCAAGCACCATGCATTTGTGTACGTATTTGTACAGTGCATTGGTGTATGATTCAGTGGTCATGCAACTATTCTCCATTTGGATGGATACCGTGAAGTTAGCCACCTCTGTTTTTAGGAGCTCAAAGTTAGCTTTGGAGAAGTTTTTCATGGTAGTTAGCTTTGCAGGGGGTGGGGGGGATGTGGATTTCCAAGGTGATTAGTTTGTGGTCGGATCTAACCAGGGAGGAGTTGGCTATTGGTGTAGAGCAACAGTCACCCATGTTAGTAATGACCAGGTCAAGAATGTTGCTACCTCTAGTGGTGGTAAGAACGAGCTGGTCCAGGGCATTGGAATTAATAAATTCCAGGAAATGTTGGGCAAGTGTTTTGGTACATGAGTAGTTTTCCCAGTTAATGGAGGGGTAGTTGAAGTCGCCTATTATGAGAGTGTCAGATTGGAACCTAATATTCTCTAGGGTGCTTAGAAACATGGAGTGTGAGTCTTGGGACATGGTTGGGGATCTATAGCAGGCTAAGACCTGAATTGCTGTCTTACCAATATTAGCTGCACCTGAAGTATCTCAGGTGTTATGTTGTGCTACCAGTCTATAGGTGTGAGCATCCTTTATGAATATGGAAACACCACCTGCTTTGGAGCTTCAGTCCAGGTTCTGGGGCCAAAAGGTGTGAAATGAGTTATAGCCTGGTAGTGCAGGGGTGTTTTCTGCTTCCTTGAACACGTCTATGTTATGGCACAAATGTCGATATGAAGTGTGAGTCTTGGGACATGGTTGGGGATCTATAGCAGGCTAAGACATGAATTGCTGTCTTACCAATGTTAGCTGCACCTGAAGTATCTCAGGTGTTATGTTGGGCTACCAGTCTGGAGGTGTGCGCATCCTTTATAAATATAGAAACACCACCTCCTTTGGAGCTTCAGTCTAGGTTCTGGGCCCAAAAGGTGTGAAATGAGTTAAAGCCTGGTAGTGCAGGGGTGCTTTCTGCTTCCTTGAACACGTCTATGTTATGGCACAAATGTCAATGTTCGTCATTGTAAGGAGTGCTTAGAGCAAGTGCATTTTGAGATTTAGACTTCTAGAGTTGAGCAGCATGACCCTCAGATTGCATTTGTTTGTAGCTGTTATGGTGGTAATTTGGTCTTTGGAACACCACCTAAAAAAGGCACTATAGGGGTGGCAAGAACCTTGGCCAATATCCAGAAGCCCAGGGGTCACAGGTGCAGGCCATCTCTGGCAAAGCATTGAGGTCTGTCAATCATGTCATCCCAGGCAGGCAGATAGATACTGGATCCCCTGAGAGTGACACCAGAAACTTAGCCAATTGTTGAAATCAATCATTTTCTGCTTGTACTGTGGTATCATTCTGAGTGATGGTAGGATGCTGCTCAAGGCTAGGGTCATACCCGCCTGGGCTACATAATCTGAGAGCTCCTCCATGTCTTTTTTGATGTAATCCAGGGAGGTAAGTCTCAGGTCATTCACACCCACATGTACAATGACAGTCATATTTGTACCTGTTGTTGAGGGACATGAGTGCATGCATTATGTGGCAGATTCTGGTGTCTGACAGGCAGCTGACTATTACTTTCTCCTTATTCACCCTAGTGAGTGGGACATCAGTGTGCCTTACTATCGAGTCACCTATGACTAGTGTGTTGAGCATGCTGTTTTGCCTTAGGGGCTTTGGTTGAGTGGCACACTGTTTAGGAGAGTTATGTGTCTTGTGATTAGTGTTGTGTTGTGGTGGTTGAGTGCATTTCTGCCTTGGAGGTCTCTGCTGTTTGGGTAGAGTTTGGTGGTGGTGTGTGGTTTGTGTTTTTATGTGAAGGCAGTGCTGGTGTGTGATCTGGAGGGCTATGTGTTCCATGTGGTGTGGTGCAAGTGCTGACCTTCTCTTCTTGACCAGCTATTCCAGTCTTGACTGGAGAGTGCATGGCTTCCAAGCTGGATAAAATAATCAGCCATTTAATGGGAATGTTTCTATTTTTTTTTTATGAATTTTTTGAGACCTAATTTGGTGTGGTACATTTTTCTTATCCAAAGGTAACACAAAAATTTCCATTACGGCAACATGTTTCACCAGTTCTTGAAATAAAGAACTGAGGAAGAGCTGAAATATATATATATATATATATATATATATATATATATATATATATATATATATATATATATATATATATATAATTTATATATAGAAAAATAATGTATCAGCTCAACTTTTTATATAAGAAATCCATACTTGTGAAAGATCAAACTTTAGAAGTAGACTCCTCTATATATATATATATATATATATATATATATATATATATATATATATGTATTTATACATATATATATATATATATATATATATATATATATATATATATATATATATATGATTTATAGGTTCATAGGTAGGTACTAGGCTATTGGCCCTAGGGCCTATGTAAGCCTAGCCAAAAAGTTACCCTGGCTTTCGGCACCCAAGAAAATTATTTTCCTGTGCCCCTGTTGAGGAGAGCCACAGAGGTGATCCCAGGGTGAATTTCCTATTTCCCATCCAATCATCAAGATTTTTCTTAAAGAGTGCTAATGAGGAGTTTTGTTTGATATAGATAGGTAGTTTGTTCCAGAGTATGGGAAGTCTCTGGGACAGGAATCTATCACTCCAGCATGTTCTGTTTATTGTGGTGACAAGGTTTAGGTCCCTTGAGCATGTAGCTCAGAGGGATTGGGATTTCTTTAAGTGGAGCATGTCCAACAACTCTGGGTTTGACATAGCTTTGTATGTCAGGCAGAGATCGCCTCTGAGTAGGTGATATGTGACAGAGTAAAGCTGGAGTTTTTGTATACGGTCTGCGAAGAGCATCTGTTTGAGGCCAGTAATCCTTTTTGTGAGGTATTTCTGCAGCCTTTCCAGTTGTTGTAGATGTATTGTGAGGTATATACCAAAAGGGGCATTGTACTCTATAATGGGTCTAATGAGGGATGAGTAGAGGGGAACAATGACCTCTTTTTTCCTGGATGAGAAACCTTTTGTGATGAGGTGTGCCACGTAGAAGGATTTCTTGACTACTGTGGCGATGTGATTATCAAAGGAGAGACTACTGTCCACCTGTGTCCCAAGGTCTCTTATCACACTTTCGGTGTTAAGCAGATTACCACCTATGTGATAGCTCATGGGTACAGAGTTTTTGCCAAAGGGCTTGACAATGCACTTTTTGGCATTGAGCTTGAGGCCATGGCTTTGACACCAGGCATCTGTCTCAGTGAGGCCCTTTTGTAGGATGTTCACATCATTAGGAGTTTCGTTTATGGCTCCTAGTTTGCAGTCATCTGCAAACTTCATTAGCCAAAGACCTTCTGTGTTAGATTGTACTTCAGAAAAGTAGATACCAAACAGGAGAGGACCCAGGACTGAACCCTGTTGTACTCCACTTGTCTGAAGTCGTATTTGGGTCTGCTACTTTCACAGTGTGGGTTCTGTCAGTGAGCCAGTTGGCAGCCCATCTTGTGACATAGGGATTTATACCTAGTTTAGTGAGTTTATCTATATTTCCAGAGTGAGGGATGGTGTTGAAAGCCTTGGCGAGATCTAGATAGGCTGTATGAACCACCTTACATTCGTCTACGGCTTTGGTGACTGCTTCAAAGAAGTCTATCAGGTTTAGGAGGCATAATCTGCCTTTTACAAACCTGAACTGGGTGGGGTCTAGAGTTTGGACATTACCAATGTCTTTGTTTATAGGTTCCATGATGATACATTGCATGGCCTTGCAGACCAGGCTTGTCAGGCTAATGGGGTGGTAGTTCCCAGGGTCCGTGGTGGCTCCCACTTTGTGGAGTTGGATAACCATCGCTGTGCACCATTTAGTGGGCACAAAGCCTGAGGTGAGGCTATGATTGAACATGGTACGTAGGTGGGGTGCCAGTTCATTCTGTAGTTCATGTAGAATGCAGCCTGGGATGTTGTCAGGTCCCACAGATGCTGTGTTCTTAGCTTTGGAGAGTGTGGTTTTTACCTGTGCAGCCGTGATTATAGGAATTTTGCATTATTCCCATATAGAGATGGGCTCTTTAGAGGGTGAGAGGGGGGTAAAGTTAGCACTGAACTGATCTGCCAGGATGTTGGCAATATCAGTTGGTTCTGTATATGTAGTGCCATTGTGCTGTAACTCAGAGCAGAACCGAGTGTTGCCATTGAGATTCTTGACACAGCTATAGAATGCTTTGTGGTTGTCTTTAGAATCAGTGGCGATTTTGTTTTCTTAACTAGCTTTGGAGGATTTTATGAGGGATCTCAGCTTCTTACTGAGGCTGACCAGGGAGTTCCTCCAATCATAAGAGTTTACACTTTTTTGCAACAGTTTCTTTTTTTGTTGTAGAGCTTGTTTATGGCAGGGGACCACCAGATGGATAGCATCTTGGTTCTGTTAGGGATAACATGATCCATGCACTCGTGTAACTGCTTATAAAGTGCATTTGTGTAGTATTCAGCAGTCATACCTCTATTGTCCATCTGCATGGGTGCCATGAAGTTTGCCACTTCTGTCTTAAGAAGCATGAAGTTGGCTTTGGAGAAATGTTTTATGGTGGTTTCTGTAATAAGGGGTGGGGGAGGGATGTGGATGTCTAGGGTGATTAGCTTGTGGTTGAATCTGACCAACAAGGAATTGACCTCTGGTGTGGAACACCGGTCACCCATGTTGGTAATGACCAGGTCTAGGATATTGCTGCGCCTGGTGGGGGTGTGGATAAGTTGATCCAAGGTGTTGGAATTTATGAATTCCAGAAAACATTGAGCAAAAGAGTTGGTACATGATTAGTTTTCCCAGTTAATGGTGGGGTAGTTGAAATTACCCATTATTAGGGTGTTGGGGTGTACCCTAATATTTTCCAGTGTATCAAGAAATGAGGAGTGAGAATCCTGGGGCATGGTGGGGGATCTGTAGCAAGTTACAATTTGGATTGCGGTCTTGCCCAGAGTTAGCCGCACTTGGATAATCTCAGATGCATTATGCTGAGCAACTAGCCTGGAGGTGTGGATATCTTTAATGAATATGGACACGCCTCCGCCTTACCTTCGGTCCAGGTTAGGCGGCCGAAAGGTATGGTATGAATTATAGCCTGGTAATGCAGGGGTGTTCTCTGGAGCCTTGAACCAGGTCTCTGTCACTTCACAGATTTTGATGTTCTCCATTTTAAGGAGTCCCTTGGGTGAATGTATTTTGAGGTTTAGACTTCTAGCATTGAGTAGCATTACCCTCAGTTTTTGATTGCTTGTACCTGTTACAGTGATGAATTTGTCATTTGAACCTTGCCTTAAAAAGGCACTATAGGGGTGGCAAGAACCTTAGCTAGTATCCGGAATCCCAAGGGTGACAGGTGCAGGCCATCTCTGGCAAAGCATCGTGGTCTGCCGATCATGTCATTCCAGGCGGACAGATACTGGATCCCCTTAGAATGACACCAGAAGCTTAGCCAATTGTTGAAGTCAATCATTTTGTCCTTGTACTGTGGTATCATTACAGATCTTTTTGCTTTGCTAAATAGTGAGTGCTGTGTATTTTTACCTTAAAAGTTTGTGCATGCAACTCTGTCTTTAAATTTGTACAGAACTACATCAGCAGGAACCACCCTTCCTGTGCCAGAATTAAAAGGACAGATTTTTGCCTGGTGTATTTCTCTGTCTCTAAAAAATCCAGCTATACCTTTTTTTTTTCTTAGTCTCAGCAGTGTGTGAAATTTCTGTTCATGAGAGCTTGTGAATATTTCTTCATCTGAATAGAACGGGTTATTTTACATTCAGTATGGCAGAGGGCATTTTAATATTGTTGTACTGTTTTCCATCCAATGGGTTCAAGTGTGAGCACAATAAGGAGGCTGAAAGCAATATCAGTACCAGCGATTTAGTGCTGAAATCTACAAAAAGAGCTTGCTAAAACATTAAACTGCACTGAAATTTCTTGTAGAATAACCTATTACTAAAGATGTGTTTGATAATCTAAAGAAAAACCTAAATGAAAAAAATGGGAAAAGGAGTGTCTTTTCTCCTGCTGAACAGCTTTTAATGACTGGCAGGAAGGATATTTTTATTTTTGTTTAGATTCTATCGTAAGTGGTTTAAAATATAACACAAACATCACCTTAAAGAAGCTAATAAAATGGTAAATGTTCTACAGAAAGTTGAAGTACTCTTTAAGGGGATAAGAGTCCCCAGTCAACCCAACAGAATTCAAACTAAAATTGCCTCATTGGTATTCTTCATATGACATCAGCCCCATTATCCTCACACACCACACAATGAACAATCAGAAGTTATTCAACCAGATTCTACCCATAACGAACAGAGAGAAGAGTGTGACAGAAAGAAAACTGATGCAACATTTGCCACAAAAATACATTCTGAAAAACTGCATAAAACACAACGATCTTGTGTATCAAACTGTGCTCATTTTAAACAAAACCGGCAAAGGAATGATTTATAAAATAAGTAAACATAAAGGTGTTAAAGATAAGTCAAGTGGCATTACAAAAGCAAAACAAAGAGTCTAAAACCATTATTAGACAGCTGAAAGATCTAACATCCATTTCTCATAGTAGCAAAAAACCAGGGGAAGAGAAAACAGATGACAGCCACCCAAAAAACGATGAAGACAATTTTTCCACCTCTGACACAGCATCATAGGGCAAATACATGACACAAAATCTTCAGTTACACCCTTTAATGCCCAATCCTGCAGCAGATTGTGAAAATAATGCTGATCCTATTAATGTAGTAAGTACTTGGTAAGCAGCCAACTTTCAAACAATAAATCAACTCGCACACTTGTGTCAGGAACTATTCAGCAAATATGTTAAAATTCTGGAAAGCCATGGCCAAAAGCATAAATCCTACAAAAGAAGACTAAAGGGCATCTTTAAAGGATTCCACTCTACCAGATACACAAAAGGCATGGGAAGCCTTCAGAGCATTCCTGCTTCCAAAGAGCATTCCTCTTGTGGGCTTATGAAAATCAATGATTGGTTAGCATTTCTCGAATGCTGGGAAGATTAGCTCCCTTTGGGGAAAAATTTAGGATTAAAATAAAATGAAATTATTAGTTTCAGGCTAGGACTTTTTTCTTGGACTGTCATGGGGCTTTTTCATACCAGTTGGTAAATTGTGGCAACCGATTCTCGGGAGATTAACTTCTTCTGATTGCCCCTTGGAAGATTTTTCCTTTCCTGAAGTGCAGTGATGAGGAACAATTGGTCCACTGACCAGGACAAGAAGCTGATGATCAGCAGGCAGTAGCGAACAATGAAAAGAGGGGGGAAAACCGTCTGTCATGGTTCTTTTCTTTTAACCATTGCAAATATCCTGATAGCCAGTAATGATACAATTTCAATTTGAGTTGATGGTTCCTTATTGTATCCAGTAGTAGGCTGGAGTCAAGATACTCATTTTCCCATGCTGTCAATGTTTCAATGCAAAGGACAATATTCCTCATGGATTCTGCAGTATTATGCCTGAGGTTGGGTGACTTGGGAATAAGGAGAAGCAGAACTGCTTTTTAAAAACACTTCTCCAAATTTATGCAACCTCAAAGATAATACGTAGAGAGAACAGGCTGTGAAGAGAGACCTCCCTCACTGCAAAGGTGCAGTGGGGACAGCACTCCAGAAAAAAAAAAAGAAAAGAAAACATTTTGTAGGTGTTATGCAGTGTATTTTAGTGAAGTTTGTTAAACTGACAAGTTTTTTTTTAGTTTGAATTATGTTTTGCATTCTAACACAGGGAAATGTGATGTTTTACTGAACTCAGCTGTATCAATGGCGGTTCATTGTTTCCCTTTAAAGGCTGTTCATTCTCCTTTTAACTGCTTAGGTGTGTTACAGATATTAGCACTGACAGTTTTGTCTATTTTTACCATTTTCCAGGGCACTTTCCACACTGCCAAACTATCAAGCTGAGCTAACTACAACGATAGATATGGATGCCAAGCCCTTCAGACCTTTCATGCCAAGACAGAGGGAGGCTTCTCCCTGAAAAAACGATGCTAGGAACACCAAAAAATAAATATCCACACCCTGGCAAAAATAGCACACCAAAATACAAAGGCGATGGAAGGAGGGAGCAACTACTACAGCAGCGATCATTCGAACATCTACCGTTATGGTAAGTTTACTTTTTTTTTTTTTTTTTCCAAATAATTTTTTTATTTTACAAATAAGAACAATGCATACATAATAGAAATACAGAACATTCCTCAATTAGAAACATGTAAATGAAACAATACGATTACAGAGTAAAAAGGAAATAAGAGGAATATAAAGCTATAGGAGGCATTGAGATCTAACTAAAATCAAAAAACTAAATAAAGACTATTTACAAAAAAACAGTACCAAAATATAATTTGTAGGAGAAGGCAATATCCAAAAAGAGAGAGAGAAAAAAAGAAAAATAAAATACATAAGTAAATAAATAGATAAATAAATAACGAATTCAAAAGGGAATGTCAAATAAAGTGTGGACATAAGACATTAGTTACATAAAATTACATCTAATAGGCATTTCCACAGATTGGTGAATTAGGCTTTCTTCCCAGGACCACTAATAATGAGTTTTTGTCCTGATATATGTTTCATTGCCATCTCTTTGAAACCCTGCCAACACATTTTTGTGCGATCTATCCAATTATTAGTGATGTAGAGTTTGATTAGAGAACAGAGAGTAATTAGAATGTGTAGGTGTAATTTAGGCATCTTAAAAAGGGGAATATTTAATATGGCTGTTTCCCAAGAGAGTGTGGAATTGTAGTAACCCATTTTTACTTTGAGAGAACACCATAATTTATAAGAATGGTTACAGTGCCACATAATATGAAGAAGATCTGCGCTCAAACAAGGGCAGCATGTACAAGCAGAGGAATTGTTAGGATTAAATGTATTGAGTATTACAGGTGTATAGTATGAGTTGTTATTCAACATCAATTGGGTATATAATAATTTTTTGAAGGGGGTGAGTTCTAGAGTGGTTTTTATGGCTAGAAGCTTTTGATCCTCCGTGATAGGAGAACCTATATTGTCCCAGAACGTGGAGAAAAGGCAAATTATTATTGTATAGTAATGGTTTTAGTAACTTGTAAGAGGAGGAAATATTTTTTTGGGTGTTAGAAAGTGTAGAGATAATTTCAGATAGTTTATTAATTTCCCGTGAATCAGATGGAGTGCAGACAATTTGTGAGGATATGATTTGGAGAATGACTGTGTATTTATTATTGGTCTAGTTCTGCAATCGATAGGGAGTTATGTTTGAGAAGGTCCCAAACTGTAAAGTCTGTGATAAGGGGGAATTTAGAGAGATCAATCATATTGTTATTGATTTTAAGATTTGGATTAAGATGCAGTGGTTGTAGAAGGGGAAGAGTATTTTCAAGGTTAATGTCCTTAATCATTTTTTGGAATAATCTAATTTTATGCTTCAGTAAGAGGAGTAATTTGGAGTTATATAGAGAAATATGGGAAAGAAATGGGATAGCTTTCCGGTTGATTTTATTGAAGGTAATATCTTCAACCAGGCAGGAACATGGTTGTGTGAATTAGTATTCATGTTTGAAATGGACCATAGTCTGTTTGAGCAAATAATCGTATAGTACAGATGAAAATTTGGAAGGCCCACCCCTCCTTTCTCTTTGGGGAAAGTGAGTTTAGAGTAAGATATCCTGACTCTCTTGGGAAACCAAAGAAATTTTGCTATGTTTTTGTTGAATTTGGAGAAAAGGTTATTTGATATCATTATATTCGTAGCATTAAAATGATAGAGAAGTCTCGGTAAAATATTCATTTTCACAATGGCTACTTTAGAAAGAAAAGCTAATTTCAGGAGTTTCCATCTTTGTAAGTCTTGACATATAGTAGCCCATGATTTTAGTAAATTATTTTGAAGAATAGAGGCTTGGTTGTGTTCAAAATTAATGCCGAGATATTTGATACTATATGAAATATGGAAGGAAGATTCAGGGAAAAAAAAGGATTTATGAGCGGCAGAGTTAATTGGGATATATATACAATATGTGATTTTTTTCTTATTAATTTGGAGGCTAGAGGCGCTGGAAAAGTTATTAATTGCATTTATAATTTTGGGTAAGTCAGAGTTGGGATATTGAAAGTATAGATTTAAATCATCAGCAAAAGCCGATAATGCAACTTGTGTATTCAATATTCTGGGGATCGTGTGGTGCATATTCTGAACGATGTATAGAAAAAAAGGTTCAATAAATATATTAAAAGGAAAGGAGAAAGCGGACAACCTTGTCTTGTTCCATTAGTAATCAGAATCTTATTAGATCTTTTTTTATTTATATATAAGGAGGTGTAAGAATTTGTATAAAGAATTCTGATCATATCTGAAAAAGTTTTAGGAATATTGAAATGGGACATGGTGGAGAAAAGAAAGTCCCAATTTACTCTGTCGAATGCTTTTGAGGCATCTAGAGTCAAGGCGTATAACGGATTTTTATTTCTTTTAGTAAAGTGTATTAGAGAGTCCAAAGTTAAAGTATTGTCCCATCTATGTCTGTTGCTTATGAAGCCAGCTTGATCGTGAGATATTAAGTGAGGCATTATCTGTTTGAGTCTGTTAGCCAGAATAGCAGCAAATATTTTAATATCGATGGGTCTGTAACTGTAAGGATCTGTTTTGTCTTGATTGTTTTTTAAAATTAAAATCGTTTTTGAGATATTCCAGTGTAAGTCAGTAATTCCATTTTTTATAATAAAGTTAAAAACCTTAAGAAGAATAGGGGCAATTTTTAAACTAAATGTTTTAAAAAGTTTGGGCCAGGAGATTGGCCTATTTTGAGATTGTTAATGACATTTTGAATCTCTTGAATATTAAACGAGGCAGATAAGAGGGACGACTGATCTAGATTAAGAGAGGGGGCAGTAATTGAGTTGAGAAAAGTTTCTATTTGGGGGTTTAAGGAATTGTGTTAATTTTTGCTATAAATATCAGAGTATAATTCATGAAATAATTGAATTATTTCAGAGTCTGATTTGTAGAGTTTCTCCTTGTACTGGAGAATGGAAATTTTGGCAGCACCATTGTTATTTTTAAGTATTCTAGCAAGAGCTCTTGAGGGAATTTGCGCCCATTCAGAATATGTTGCAATGAGTCTTTGTTCCTGAAGAGAGTAAGTATAAGAGTGGCTTTAATCAAGTCTTCTGAATTTGGGTCAGAATGTGTTCTCTGTTTTTTCTCTAGGGATGCTAGAGTTAGGAGCAGATCATATTCTTTTTTCTTATTGAGTTTTTTAAAGAATGAGACTTTACTGATCAGAAATCCTCTTAACTCTGCCTTGCACGCTGCCCATTGCATATCTGGTGCAATTTGGGAATTTTCTAGATTAGAATATAAATCAGTAAGTGTAGTGTTAATTTTGTTTAGGATCTCCTTGCTATGTAATAGATTGTTATTAAGAGACCAGTTAGAATAGGAAAATGCAGAGTGTGTAAGAATAATTTTGAAGGATATTCTAGCATGATCTGATAGAAATCTAGGTTCACTGCTGAAGGTGTTGTTAAATTTAGAAAAAAAGTTAGAGACAAGAAAAAAATCAAGACGTGACCATGATTTGTGGCAATTGGAGTAGAAGGTGTATAGGTTGTCCTTAGTTAAGATATTACTAAATGCAATAGTGTCCATAAGGTAAAAGTCTGAAATAAGTTCTTCTAAAGCTAACGAGGCTTGAAAGTTATATGATAAAGAATTAGTTAGGATTGATAACAGCATTCCAATCTCCACCTATTATATATAGATAATTTTGGAACGAATTAAGGATATTATAGATTTATAATATGAAGGTGTGTTGTTGAGAGCAAGGTCCATAAAGGTTAAGAAAAAGAACTGGTTTAGTTCACCACCTGCCATATTTGTCGGATTTGATTAGATTAATGGTGCCCTGAAATTGTTTCTTAATTATAATGGCTACCCCCTTAGAGTTTGTGCTATCCCCATCAGCTATGATAGTTCTAATCCATTTCCTGGTGGAAACTTTGTCCCAACCCTCTTTTGACAAGTGAGTTTCTTGAAGGAAGCAGATATTGGCCTGGGATTTAAAAATAAGATGAAGTTACAGGGTTTTTTTTGCAGGGTTTTGTAGTCCTTTAACATTCCAACTATCTATAGCCCAGCTCATGGAAACAAACAGTCAACTGGGATTAATGAAGCATTATAAAATTCAGTGATTGTTAAAGAATCTGAGTGTGACAATGAGTGCTGTGAATATATTGCCATAAGATTTAATAGGGTGAGGTGTGGATATATCCGCAAAAGTACTGTCTTTAGAAACAATTTAAACATAACTGTAAAGGTAGCAGAATACTTCTTCTTGCTATCCCCAGTGCCTAACCACCCAAACCCCTTGAGAGAAGAAGTATAGAAAAACACATAACAAAACCGGAACAATATTATACATATGTACAAATTACTATAATTCCAACAGAGCGTCAACTTAGAATGCCAACAAAACACACAAGAGCATCCAAGTGACTAAATATTAATATTATAAGTAAGCTATAGGGAGTCCTAAATTATCATTAATTCAAACACAGACGTGTTAAACAGCAAATAACATAGCTGACTTTTGTATATAGATTCTAGAGTATTAAAGCAGAGGATATAAGCCAGTAATATTTAAAGAGCACTGAACTGTTATTTAGCTGAACAAAGAGAAAAAAAACAATCCTGAGTGATTCTACTTCTTTAGAATGAAGCAGTATCTATGGGTAGAACAGTTCTCTACTTGCGATAACATTATATGGCAGTGAAAGAGCAATGGGGCTCAATAAGAACAATATGTATCAAGTTAATAAATTTATAATAGAACACTGAAGTTGACATCAGGAGATTAAAATATAACTATAAAGCAGACTCTAGACACATAACAAGTGAAGTACCAAAGCCTACAGCTAATTATAAATAATTATATAAGTAGGCAACTGGTTAGAATTGGCTTAGTATGTAAGCTAAAACTGTGTAGCATGAAACACTCTATAAACATAGTTAAATAAAGTAGGTAAAATTTTGTGTACATTTGAGGGCCATATCATAGAACACTCACAATAGCCCATGGAGTACATAATTTGTGAGCCAAAAGTAATAGAGTGTTAGGGTCTGAGATGTGTATAAGATCTAAAAACAGGATTTGAAGAAATGAAGTATACCCATGCCCATAAACGATCAAACGCCTACAACCACGAACAATCACACATCAGAAACATTCATAGGCATAGTCTAATAATAAATCTAATACAAGTGTAAAAGTTTAAATTGTATTCTGTCTTAAATACAAAAATGACAGTGATAAGGAGGCCCTTCTGTCTCTCAGTATCCATAGGCTGACAATTGTTTCTCTGAAAGATGAGCCTCTCAGACACTTCCCTGTGGACTTAGCTGTTGGATAGCAGTAAAGATAGAAAGCTGAATTCCTAAATGGTTTACAAAAGTCAAAATAAGGCAGCAGATCTATGGGGAACCATTCACTGTGTGTGATTACACCTAGCAGCAACCATGATGAAGTGAGAGTAACGACAGTTTAAATAACTAAGATGTATCTCCTAATATGAAACCCAAAAGTATATAGCATGTCGTTGAACTAAAGCTAAAAGGTGATTAGAAACCTAAATGGCAAAATAGGTAATTGGAAGTAAAATTACCTGACCAGAAGCGATCTCCGGTCATCTTTTTTTTAAAAAAATTTCGTTGTTACATCACTTAATATTGAGTATACAACTATTTGCCAATGTGTGAGTGTTCGTGTTGAAGCTAAGAAGAACTCATGAGGGTTACATACTAATGGAACCCTGTAGCAAACAGCAAGTAGCGAATGTGTTCCTAACTTACAGCAAAAACCTTTAATATTAAAAACGGAACCCTTTATGAAGTACTTAATAACAAGAGAAGTATTAAAAACAGAAGGAGATAAAGGGATTTATGTTGTGTTGGTAAGCGGACTTAATACCAGAACATCAGGTAAGTCAGAAAATTCTATAGACGACCTAAGAGCCACATGTCTCTCCAAAGCGTAACTTCAAAGAACTGGAGATTTGTTAAAAGCCTTAATAAAGGCTTCTTTTGCTTCGCTTTGAGAAGTAACTGAAAATTTAATCTCATTCTTGTAGAAGATCAGATTGTTCGGAAAGCGCATTTGGAAACGAATGTTTCTTTTGATGAGGTCTGAACAAAACAGAGCTAGTTTTTGTCTGTTCTCCTTAATGGCAAGGGGTAAATCTTGTGAAAAAGTAATTTTATTATTGTTCCACATAAAAGTTTTATGTTTTTTGGCTGTAGATAAAATCTTTTGTGTGATTTGGTAGTTGAGCAGCTTTGCATATATTTGGCGGGGAACAGAGGTGTCCTGACGCTTGTAGAGTGCACAATGATCTCTTTCAATGATGATTTCAGGATTCTCTCCATCTAGGTGTAATAGTGATTCAAATATCTGTTTTGTGATGTTAAGAAGGCCTTGATTGTCATAGTTCTCCGGGAGACCTCTTATTAGGATATTGTTTCTCCTACTTCTTGCCTCCAAATCAGTGAATTTCAGTTGCAGTTCTGTTATGGCAGTTGTTTAGATCATCAGTTGTATTTGAAGTTCATTTGACTGGGTTTTCTGTTCAAGTGTGTCCACTCTTTCAACAATTTGGCTGATAGATTTTCCTAGAGTAGAAAGTTGCTCCGAGAAGTTTTGTATAGCTGAATGTATAGGTTGTAGGGCCTGTTTTAACTCATCCATGTGGAAGCTGGGATCTTCATTAATGCTGGAATTATTTTTGTTAGATTCCATGTTTTGTTTCTTTGTTTTTTGTCTTTTAGATAATTTTTTCTTTTCTGGTGAAAAAAATTGCTGAAGATTTGGCTTTTGTTGTTTGTGTCTCCATTGTAATAGGTTCATTTGAAGTTTTTAACTGTCTGGCCATGTGGTCTTCGGAATGCTGCAGCTGAGAACAGGCCTTTTGAGACTCTGTGAGTATTACACTTTGGAGAAGGATACATAATTTAAGTCTGTCTTACGAGATTTTTAGAAGCTAGAGATGCTGAATAATCCAAGTTGATGAGAATGTAGAATCTTTCTTTGTTTATATGGATGTCCCAAAGCTTTTTGTGATATAAAAAAGACTTGGAAAAGGTAAATGAAATAAGGATCTCTGTGTGTAAGCTGTTCACTAGCCGACCACCATTTTGGAATCATGGTACGTTTACTTGCACAACTGTACTATGTTCATCATACTGATCACTTCTGCAGTAGCCTTAACTATATGGGTAGATTATTCTACCTTACTACATTTAGGAGGGGAAAGGAGAGGAATGCTAGAGCTACTGTGGAAATGCTCCAAGCAAAGGCTGATCTACACCTAGAAAAGAAATCAAGCTTGCACTGCTTTCTAAAAATATGTACGCAGAACCAAATTGTTTCTTCTAGAATACATCTAGAATTTAACCCTTTCCAAAAAGCCACGCATGAAGCCAACGTTTTGGTAGAGTGAGCCTTACCCTTGCCTAGAACAGTTTTGTTGTGTTGAGTATAACATAAGGTAATAGCCTTACACAACCATTTGGAAATAGCCTGTTTTAACACAGGGTGTCCCTTCTTCATAAGAAATGAACTATTGATTGGAAACACAAGACAGTAACAGAACAGTCTGTGGACATCCAAGGTATGGAGTATCCTTTCTCCCTCACTTTTTAGGTTCAGAAAAGTAAACTCTGATACCATTTTACGGATAAATGAAGGCTTAGTTCTCAAGGAAACACTTGCTCTGTGAAAAATGAGACAGGGTCGACTCCCCATAAGAGCTTTCAACTTACATACCCTTCTTGTAGAGGTCAGGGCAATCAGTAAATCTGCTTTCTGTCCTGAGAACATCAAGACAGCCACATTAGCTGGTAAAAATGGAGTAAGTATTTGCTTTTCCAACACAAAATTAAGATCCCAAGGAGGGGCCACTAGTTTTCTTGGAGGCCTCTTATGCAAAACCCCTTTCAAAAAAAAAAATCTGACATTAGAATGCAGTGAAAGGAGAAGAATCCATGGGCAGACATGTTAAAATGGCCAATAAATGAACTTTGACAGAGGAGTAAGAAAGGCTATAGGATAGTAGCTCACACAGATATTCTAAAATGAGAAAACTAGCCCTGAATGAGTGCTGGTTATGTTGCTGGCACCAAACAAGAAAACCTTGTCCATTTGCTAATATATGATTTTGCAGTGGCAAGTTTTCTTGCCTCCATTAGTATCTGCTGCATATCTTCAGTAAACAGGTGTCTAAAGGGATTTAAGACCCTACTATCCAGGTAATCAACTGCAGTTGATTGGGATCAGGGTGTATCATACACCCCTATTTTTGTGTGAGTAGATTCAGTCTGTGAAGAGGTTTATAAATTCCACTGGCCACTTCCAAAAGAAGGGGAAAACCACAGTTGCCTGGGCCAGAATGCAGTCTCCACAATGATCTTGGTGGATTCCTTCTGAATCTTCAGAAGTATCTTGGATAACAGTGAAAGGGTAGAAAAGCATACATTTTACCTTTATTTTACATCTGATGACTGGAAAAGTCCGACTGGATGCAGGTCCATTTTCATAAAGGAATGTTCCCATCAAGAGCAAAGAAAATATCCATCTTCCAGGCCTTCGTGCATGGAGTTCTGGAGCAGAGTCTTGCCAACTGAATGTTTAGAGAGGAGGCAAGCAGGTCTGCTTGATGAACTCCCCACAGATAAATATCCACTTGGAATCCCAGCTTGTGCTAATTCTCTCCTTCCCAAGCGAAAGATCCCCGACACTATGAAAAGACAAAGCAAACTGTCTCAAAATGGAAAAATGTAGATACACTGTAGCTTGAAATAAGCTATAACTGAAGCAAGATACACTGTGAATAGTCTTGGTGCAGTGGATAGTCCAAAATGTATGGCAAAAAACTGACAATGTGATCCAGACACACAAAACCTTAAGAAATACCTGAAGTCTGGAAGAATATGGATGCGAATAGCATCTTTTAAATCTAGTATTAATAGGAAACTTGAATGAGGAAGAAGTAACAAGTTGTGAAATGACATCTTTTAAGTAACAAGTTGTGAAGTGACATCATTTAAGTAACAAGTTGTGAAGTGACATCATTTAAGTAACAGGTTGTGAAGTGACATCATTTAAGTAACAAGTTGTGAAGTGACATCTTACAAACAAGTTGTGAAGTGACATCATTTAAGTAACAAGTTGTGAAGTGACATCATTTAAGTAACAAGTTGTGAAGTGACATCTGACATCATTTCAAATTTGGGTTCCATCACAAACAGATTTAAGAAAGAAAGCACGAAAGGCACTAAAACTGTCCTTGAATAAAAACCTTTTTCCACCCAAGAAGGAGGAACTGGTTCTATCACTCCCCAAGATGCCATGTGTTGAAGGTTTGGGGTGGGGGGTTGGAGAGAGGGGTCTGGTCTGGTGGTGGAGGAATTACTCCATGGAAAGGAGGATTTCCAACCATTGCCATCTGCAACCTTGAAGAATGATTTTCAGAACACATTTGTCTGAAAACTATTGCCAAAAACAGAGACTCAGACTTTCTGGAAGGGAAATGGGGCTGCCGGGGGTGGGGGGACAAGTTCCCTTAAAGTCATTCTGACTTGTTGGACTGTCTCTTGTTTTGGGAGGTTTCAGAATTCTTTTTGGAACACCCTTGCCATTTCATCTTAAACATCTGTTTATCTTCATTGTGTTGAGATTTTTTGTTTTGTTTTTTCTTTTTTTTTTTTTTTGTGAAAACTGGAAGAGGGGTTAGAGAATCTCTTAGCAAATTTGGAAAAGGAGGACTGAAAAATCTTTCCAGTATCCACTTACAGTGGATGATCAACTCTGCAGCAGAGGGGCCAAAAACTATATCTATCCAAAGGAGAATTTAAAATTTTCATTTTTCACATCATCTCGGGGGGGGGGGGGTTGAGAAAGCTGCCTTGCAAACCTCTTCAATTTATTGCCAATGGCCATAGCCTTGAAAGAAATATCAATGGAGTCATATAACTATATACACACTGTAAACTTATACAATAGAAGAAACAATTATTTAAAGCAGATTTTTCCTCCAAGAACAAACTGCATACAAAATATTCCTCATGCATTCACAATTGGAACAAACTTTAACATATGATCCCGACAATTTAAAATTCTGAAAATCAAAGGTGCTGAAGCATACACTTTTTCACTTACTTCTCAGTTATCGTCTCATCCGTATCAGAAAGAGTCGGACTAGAATTAACTTAATCATTAGAAATAAGAGAATTAACTAAAGGTATTGTTGGTGGGTCAGGTTTGGGAATAGACTATAAAAATGTAAAAAAGACTGAGAACTGTATACATCCTGTCTTTTTAGGGATGGGTGGCTATCAAGAAAATTCCAGGCAGTACACATGCATCCTCCAAAGCTGAAAGAACTTGAGAAATGGGTGAAGTTTCTGGAAATTCCTTTTGTAACAGCTCACAGTATTTTCTGAAGGACTGAAAACCTCAGTGTTCTTTCACTGAAAACACTGGCACATTTTGGAAATAGTCTCGGACAGACAACCTTCATGGAGAATCAGAAACTCATCTCTCCTGTGAGTTTGAATCGGAAACCAGAGGAAAAATAATGGTAGCTATTCCTGCATTTTCCTGTTCAGATTCATAATATCATGCCTCCTTTTTTTTACCAAAAACTATTTTATAAGAAGGCTCAATAACCTGAATTAAACCCTGAGCCAGATCCAATAAACTACCCCTGTCCAAAGAAATATGAGGAGGAGTAGATACAGGTTTAGTTTTTGGTTTCTTTTTGACAGGCAAAATGGGGCCAGCAGTGTTAATGGCATCAGCAGCTTCCACAGGGATGGGCAAAATATTCTGACAAAACAGGGAAGTCTTTCATGCTCCCCCCTCCCAGGACCAACAAGACTGGCTCTTGCCCACTGAGGGGACCCCAACAGTCGCAGAGGACATGGCTAACCCCTGGTTCACAGTAGTTGTAGGTGCTACACCAGAGGGATCCGAGGTACAAGAGGAGTAGTCTGAGCTGCAACTAATGGCCACAGCAGAATCATCCACCTGCATCTGAGGCAAACTGTTAGCTTGCTTTAATTGCAAATGCTGTTTGCTTAATTTTTTTTTTTTTGTGACTGGAAGAAGGACCAACCATGGTACTGAGTTTGTTCCATGGTCAAGCCAAAAACAGTGCCACCTTCCCAGGGGAAAAAAGCAGCTAAAGCTGGTAAAATATAAAAGACTTTAGAAGTCACTTTTTTCACATAAAAAACACAGTAAAAGTTATTTTAGAAACACTTTGCCAACCCCCAAAATTTAAACAAACACAATTTCTAAGAATAAAAACAGTTTTCAATTACTTTAAACAACTTTTAAACTGACAGGAAATAAGAGCTTGTACATTTAAAAGTGCAATATGTTTATTAAAATCACAAATCTCCTAGATTTAAAATAACATTCCTGATCAGGAAGTGTTATTAAGCAAACATTTTTTGTCAATGGAAGGTTTTTCCCCTAAGAGAACTTATCTACCCAACAAGGAACATTAGACTCTTTAATGGCAGGAAAGCTCTGTAGGGCTTGGCACCCAAACCTATCTTCTTAGTCAGCTCAACTTGAGCTGTTTGGGAGCATGGAAGGCACCCTGAAACTTTGGAAGCTTGCTGACTGTTGTTGTCTTATGCAAGATATAACCCACATGGTTAAGGCTACTGCAGCAGTGATCAATACAATGAACATCTATTTTAACTGTACTGAAAAACAGAAACTGCCCACTAACTGGTCTGACCAAAAGCCTGATGTCCTATTCACAGATGTGTGCTTTTCCATCATCAGACACACTTGAACTGTGAAGAGCAAAAGAGACCAGATTACTAAATCTGAAATGGTTGGTGACTATAAGGATTTGTTTCTTGGTTAACTGGATAGGTGGACCAGCCCAACAACCCTTTCAGTCATGACCAGCATATAAGTGACTCTAATCAAATGTTTTCTACACTTAATTACTGCTAAGTAAAACTCCAGCAACATTCCACTAACAGTATATTCCAAACACTGAACTAAACAAGTGAGGCACACATTACCTTATACTTCAAATTTATAGGATCATAGGAGGTTACTAGGCTATTGGCCAGGGCAGCTCATGCTATAGGACTGCCGGACTGCAGCCCTCCCACCTAGAAAAAACAAAAGAAAAATCTGTGAAACAAGAAACCAAAAAAAAAAAATAAAAATCACGAGTCCCGACACCTCTGCGCAGACACATTGGGGAACTCAGACTGCCTTTATCAGCAGTCCAGATACAGACAAAGAGATACCCAGCAATCTGTGTGGTGGCAACCTCACAGAACAGAGGAGCTCTGGATTGCTTCAGCTGCAGGCAGAACCAATGAGGACTGAGAGGTGAGCTCTAGCGGGGATTTCACTGCTGCACAGGCTACGTTCATGAAACGGTCATATCTGGATTATACTGCTGGACATATTTTTTACAGCAGGTAGGTGAAGGCTTCATAACATGGATTATACTGCTGGACAAAGGCTTCAGGTAGGTGTAGAAATGGTCACTGGTTTGTGTGTTTGTGAAGTGCCCCTGTTGCTATATACTGGTGGCTAGAGAGAACAAATGGTGGTGGGTAGAGATACTCAGGCTTGAACCCTGTACCTTGGATGCAGGTGGCAAGGACCTGAATTCCCTATCCACCACCATTTCTAAAAAAAAATTTCAGATTTTTGGCCTCATATTTGTTCTGTTCCTCATAAAATCTGTGGTTTCTGTGTCTACATTTTTCCTTGCAAAGTCTGTAGTGCAGTGGTGCATTGGTAGCATTGCTGCCTGATAGCTATAGGTTCTCTGGTTTGATTCTTGGCTGGGGTGCCTTTTGTGTGGAGTCTGCATGTCCTCCCATCTTACAAAGATGTGTCTGGAGTTTCTCCCTGCTCTGCTGAAAATTGTCTTTTGTTCCAAGTCCGACTAGTTTCCTGGTTAAATGTTTAAAAATAGCAGGCATTTGAATTCTTCAGAAAGTACATGGTAACCCAAAACTGTTTATTCTAGCAGTTGTCTAAGTTTATAACATGGATATTTTAAATTTGTCCCTATTTTTGGGACTGTATTCCCCCATTATTGGCTTCATCCAGGTATTTTCTGCTAAGGTTGAGAGCTATCTATGGTGAGAACTGAATTCACTGAATGTTTGGGGGCTGTATTCCCCCCCCCCATTACTGGCTTTGTCCACATGTTTTTTGCTAAGAGGTTGAGAGCTATGGTGAGAACTGAATTCACTGAATTTGTTTGGGGGCTGTATCCCCCCATTACTGGCTTTGTCCACATGCTTTTTGCTAAGAGGTTGAGAGCTATGGTGAGAACTGAATTCACTGAATATGTTTGGGGGCTGTATTCCCCCATTATTGGCTTTGTTCAGGTGTTTTGTGCCTAGAGGTTGACAGCTATGGTGAGAACTGAATTCACTAAATCGTAGCCATTTAAGTTTGTCTTCCTCTCTTTCACAAAACAGCTGATTTGGCATAGTGGTATGTTTCTCTGACTGTTTTGCACAGGGTCCCCTGTGTTAAAGATGTGGCAGTGAAATGTATGGTGGTAACACAGAATTTTATTCTAGCAACTTTCCAACATTATACAAGCAATGTTTAAAATGTGTCCCTGGTTTTTGGGCTTTTGTCCCCCACTCAATAAATTTTGGCTTTTTCCAGATTTCTTGTGCTGCAAAGTTCAGAGATACAGCTGCGTGTCAAGTAGATTTTACATGGAGCTGAGAGCTGCAGGGGAACAAAACTTTAATGCTGCTTATTCTGAGTCTGCTTGCATTGTTAATAGCACAACAGGTAGTGTACTTGCTTTTGATGCAGAAGGCTGTGGGTTCTACTCCCGCAGTAGATAGATGTATTGCTGATACTGTACTGTGTTGTAAAGGGGGTGGATGCTGCAGTCTTTTTTGGCAAATATATTACTAGCTCATTTTTTTTTTTTTTGCATGCAATAGGCATTAATTTATTCCTCAAGGGCAAGGCACACTTTTTTTTTAGATGAAAACAATGACATATATAGTTGTTTTTTTTAGCAGCAAAACTTTTTCATTGTTACAGATTTCTTTCATGGAATTATTTAGATGACTTTACTACTTCAGAGATTGTGCATATTTACTGATACTGGTGGACTGCAGTGCATTGTTGTCATTGTTTACTGGAAAAATGTTCAAAACAATAAATGCCCTCTAACAACTGTACTGTATTGTACAGGAAAATACAATTATACAGTCGGGAAGGTGTATCCAAGAGCATGTGTATGTTTAGCATTGAAGGGGCTATGATTTGAAAGCCACTGGCAATATTTTCTTTGAATGAAGGTTCAAAATGCTGTTTCAGCATGTGAGTTTCAAGGCAGAGAAGTTGTAAATGCTTGTCTGTTTTCATTGTGAGACTGCATTGCTTTGTTTAGCAGATATCTATTGGCCTGCTGAATTCATCCATTTTTTTTTTTATGAATAGAATAGATATTTGCTTTTTATTTTTTGGATCAATTATTTTGTGGTTTTCTGGCAAAATCATTTAGGAATGAGTTCGTCCATAACCTTCAGAAAATGTTATCTATTCATGACATGTTGTGTAAATGCTTCAGAAAAAATGCATGCTAAAGCAAGACCTGAGTAGAGTATCAACTGTCTTAATTTTATATAGTGTTGTATGTTCCCCGTCCTGCATCCCAGATTTCCAGATTAATTGCATTAGCAGGTTGAGTTTTTATGCAAATAAATTGCTTTATAAATTTATTTCATTTTTCTCTCAACTGTCCCCCCTGTCCCTCAAATGTTGCTCTTCCCCTAATTCCCCTCAAAAAAATCATGCAAATTGAAATATCAAGGAGAAAAAACAATAAATAAATTTATAATTAATAAATAACTGTAAAAATTATTTCAGAAATTTTATTAGATTCAATTGCTTCAGTTTTGGCTTTTATTATTAACAGTGTCACTCTTTAAAAGTGTCCCTTCTTTGTCTCTTCTGATCTTTGGTTTTATATATATTTACATATTTTTTTGGTCCATTTTTTGTTTTTTTTTTTTTTTTGGTGTTTTTTAAAAAAAATAATTTGAATAATGAAAATTGATTGCATTTTTTCAGAAAGTTTTTTGGAAAATTAGACCTACTATTCTAATATATTTCTTTCTATCTTTCTTTAATAAATCTTTCTAAGCTAAAAATTTTCAATATTTTAAATTTTTCTTATTTTTCTTTCTTTGGCTTTGTTTCTTTTCTTGCTCTGAGGTTGAGAGGTATGACAATGTGTCAGTGTCCATCAGATCATTCGGGCGCACCAAATTGTGACAAGTGACTTGTTGCACCCCATGTAGTGTGTAGTGATGTGTCCAATGTAGGCACTCAAGATGTGTCCAAGCAGTGCAAGGAGCAGTAATGCCTCCCCAATCCAAGGTGTACAATCAAAGGTAACAGTGGTTTTCACAAGTCACTGATTTTCTTTTGAATGTTCTTTTTTTTTTCTTTTTTTCTCTGTTATTTTATTTTTTATATTTGATTTTATTTTATTATTATTCAGAAAGTGCCTTTTGCTCTGTGTTTGCAACATCAGTGCTGCTTGTCTGATAAGCTTGTCTGATATTGTAAGATGCCAGTAGTGTTTTTATAAAACAGTATTGCCAACATTGAAGCCCTTCTCTGTTGTTGCCATGCAGAAAATACGAATACCAGATAAGGTATTGAAATGCATAGTGACAGTATTTGAATATATTTGAGGATTAAGGAGGATTATATTAGCTTATTTTTATTACAGGCTGCTACTAAAAAGAATGCCAATCTATCAAATATCAATCTATCATATGTTATCCCATCATCCTGTGCAATAATCCTAGAGCTTGTTTCTTGTTTTTTTTTTTTTTTTTTTTTTCATCTTTTCCCCATGAAACAAGTAGATAGTTGTTAGTTGAGCAGCAGGTCTCTTTTATGGAAGAAAAATTTTTATAAAAAATTTATATAAGGGATTGTTACTTTCAGCATGTTG
This sequence comes from Protopterus annectens, assembly GCF_019279795.1. Lineage (NCBI taxonomy): Eukaryota > Metazoa > Chordata > Ceratodontiformes > Protopteridae > Protopterus > Protopterus annectens. The sequence continues at coordinate 830,483,653 of NC_056731.1, forward strand.
GCACTTACTACTTAATTTTAATAAAATAATATTATTATATTATTATGGAGGGAGTTCAAGTGATTTGAAGTAGTTGCTGCTTGTTTTGCTACTTTTTTTTGACTGGCATTTTTGAATGGCATAAAAAGTAATTTATTTTTTTTTAATTTATTTTTCATCCTTTTTCATTCTTTCTAGATATTAAGTAAGCTGTCATGCAGCCAATAGATTGATTTTTTTTTTTCTTCTTTTTTTCTTTGTCTTGATTGGACTCTCATAATGATGGTTTTTGGCCAGGGCAGCATATTTTAATAATTATTTTTTTGTTTTTTTGCATAGCTCTCCCTTTCTAGTTGGTCACACCCATTCCCATTGACCCCAACCATTCAGCTGTCTCCTGCAGCCTCCCTTTGATTTGAAGTCACCAGCCACCACTGCTATTGGCCCTGAGGCTCTATAAGCCTAGCCAAGAGTTTACCCCATGTTTAGACAAATCAGCACTCAATGCCACTGTCCAGCGGGGACATGGATTAATCCCAGGGGTATATTTTCTGTTTCCCATCCAGTTATCCAAGTTGCACTTAAAAAGCAGTAAAGAGGTACTTTGCTTGATGTGGAGAGGGAGTCTATTCACAAATCTGGCTCGCCAACAAGTCCTGTTGATGTCACAGACCAGGTTGAGGCCACGCATGCGGGTTACTTGAGTGGAGCTTTATTTATTTATTTATTTGCAGTTGGTTTACCAGGATAGTCCATTGGGCCAAAAGAACCCATTTGGAATGGAGTCCTGGGGAGAAAAGCTCCATAAACAATTAGCAAGGTTACAATAAGGTATTTAGTTTCAATTATACAATTCCTATGGACTTGGAAATACAGTAGACTAGTGTACAAACATATACAAATATTACAATCTTGTATCACTGAAAACAATTTACAATATAGACACTGAGAGGCTTTTACAACTTAGGGTGGGTTACACTGGAGATATCTTTCATACATTCAGGATGAGTAGCTTAATACAATCAAGAGAAAGGTATATGAGCTGACATAGAACCTTTCAATATAGAAACAGAGAACCTTTTCCATCAGAGGGTATATTTACACTAAGGTACCTTTAAGTATTCAAAAAAAGCTAATACAAGCAAGAGCAAGATCTATGAGTTTAGGAGAGTAAGTAGAAATTCTCATTATGAATAGGGGAGGAGAAGTGAAAATTCTCAGTAGGAGGAGATTATGTTGGGTGGGAGCAGGAGCATTCCCACTGGGAAATTAGGTGTGAGTGAAGGGATTTTTTGAATGAGAAGTGATTTGTGATGGTACGAATGGATGGGAGTAAGGAGTTCCAGAGATGAGCAAGACTGTAGGATAAGAGATTTTTTCCAGGGGGACGAATTGGTTTATACAGTTCAATTAAGTTTTGGTTGTTAGATCTTAGAATTCTATCCGGGAGGTGCATTTTGAAGGTAGAGGAAAGGGATGGCCAGAGGGAGGGATTGAAGATGAGTTTGTGTGCAAGAGTCAGTTGGATGTAGGTGAGGTGATTGGGTAGTTCTAACCATTTTAGTTTGTGGAGAGCTGAACAGTGGTGTGAGGAGGACTTATAGGAGGTAGCAAACTTGGCAATTTTGTTATAGCAAGAGGAGAGTTGTGTTTTGAGAGAAGATTGTAGGTTAGTTAGAAGTGGGGCTCCATAGAGGAGGGATGGGATGAGAAATGTGGTAGATAGGGTGAGTTTGGTGGAGGGTGTAAGATAACGATTCTGTCTGTAGAGCATGCCGAGTTTTTGGTGGGTTTTTTTTTATATTTAGCTGAAGATGGGAACTGAATTTAAGCTGACTATCAATTTGGTCCCCAATGGCCTCAGATACCAGTTCTAAGGGTGTATTGTTGTGACTAGTAATAGTGAAATTACTTGGATTGAAAAAAGTAGCTTTAGAGGGGGTGAACACCATTACTTTGGTTTTGGAGGCATTGAGTACAAGGTGATTTGTTTTCATCCATTGTTCGGTGGTTGAGAATGCACCTTGAGTAAGCTTTAGCAGTGTGGGGATGGAGGTAGCAGAGCAGATTATAGTTGTATCATCTGTGTATTGGATACTTTTAGTTGAAGGGATAGAGTTATGGAAATCATTTATGAATATATTGAAAAGTAGGGAACCCAGTATAGATCCTTGGGGAACACCGGTTGGGGTGTTGATGAAAGGGGAGGTGGCTTTTTTTCCATCTTACTGCTTTATATCTATTGGATAAGTAGCTAGTGAACCAGTTCAGAGAAGAAGGTGACAAGTTAAGCTTGGAGAGTTTAGTTAGTAATAAATTGTGGGAGATAGTATCAAAGGCTTTAGAGAGGTCTAGTAGGTGGGTAGAGACAATGTGTCCTGTGTCCCGGGCTTTGTTCACAGCTTCCAGGAAGGAGAGTAGGGCGGTCATAGTACTGTGTCTTGGTCTGAAACCATGTTGTGTTGGAGTTAGTAGGTTATTGTCTAAGAGGTATGGTAGGAGTTGTAGGTGAATACACTTTTCTAAAAGTTTAGAGATAGGAGATAGAATAGCGATGGGACGGAAATTAGTAATATTGTTATTGATGCCTCCTTTGTGCAATGGAACAACAAAAGCCTTTTTCCAGATTTGGGGTACTGAGCTGTCTTGAATGGAACGGTTGATTAAAATGCTAATGGGGTAGGCAATGGCTTCAGCAGCTATACTGAGAAAGTAAGAAGGAATGTTATCAGAGGCATTAGAGCATGTTTTTTGTTTCTGCAGTAGTTTTTTTATGGTGGATGTGGGTATAGGTTTTAGTGAGAATGGTGGGGGGAGGGGGGATTTGAGAATGTTGATGATGGAGTGGAGATAGGGGGATGAACAGTGGTGAGGGGTGAAAAGTTGGTAGGGCGGATTGGGGTTTAGTGTGGGTATGGTGGGGTTTGAAGATGAAAAGGATGAGGTTAGTTTGGAGATAGAATCAATGAAGAAGGTGTTAAATTGAGTGGCCAAGTCTATGTCAAGAGTGTTAGGGTCTGGGCTCGGGTTATCTGGTTTGTTGGGATTGAGGAGGGTAGACATGCATTTCCAAAAATTTTGAGGGTTTGTTTTGTTGTTGTTTTGGATTATGGAGAAGTAATTTTGTCTATTGGAGATGATACTTTTTTTACTTTGTTTCTGAGTGTTTTGTATTCGTTATGGGCTAGGGGAGTCCTATGTTTCTAATATGATGACCATGCCTTATCTCTAAGGTGCATAGTTACTAGTGTGTTTTTTGGTAGCCAAGGGGCAGTTTTGTTTTTTATTCATTTTGTTTTTATGGGGGCTTGTTGCTCTAAGAGGTTTAGAAAAGTTGAGTTAAAGTGGGCAACAGCCTGTTCCGGGGTAGAGTTTTTAGGGTGTACCAGTGGATTGCTTTTAGAGAGTTGGAAAAGGTAGTGGGGTTAAAGTTTTTTTGGCAGCAAGTAAAAATTGTGAGTAAGATGTAGGGGTGAAGTTAGTCGGTGTGTGAATGTGGGCAAGTGGTCACTAAGGGAATCAGGCAGGGTGCCACTATGTGAGAAGTAATGAGGGTGGGAGACTAATATCCAGTCTAGGATACTATCACTGGTGAGGTTTTTTGAGGGCTGGGTTATGGAGTTGATCAGTTGAGAAAAGTTGTAAAGATTAATGTTAAGTGGATTTGTGGGAGACTGTATTGCAGACCAATTAATATTCATGTCACCAATAAGTATAGTTTCATTGTTAATGTTATTGGAAAGCCAGGAGAGGATATCTTCTAGTGTAGAAATATTGTTGCCTGGGGGATGTAGAGGGAGGCTATGCATATGTGTTTGTGTTTATTTACTTGAAACAGAGCCAGGAGTAGTTCTGCATTATTGAATTGGGGAGTTGGTATGTTGTAAGGGGTAACTGTTAAGGAGGATAGGTATAGAAGGGCTACTCCACCTCCTTTTTTGTTTGTTCTATCTTTTCTGATTATAGAGTAGTTGGGTGGAATTATTTCTGAATCTTTTATATGAGGTTTTAACCAAGTTTCAGAGATGGACAAAATGTCTGGTTTGTTATATGTAAGCCAGGCATGCAGATTAGGTATTATGTTAACTATACTTTGGGCATTTAAGGAGGTGAGTAGTATGGATTTATCCATTGGCGGGGATGAGGATGGGCCTGGGTTGGGGTGTATGTCTCCTAATAATAGAATAGAAGTCAGATATATCAGTAGGTTGGGGAGGTACTTTGTTTGCTTAGAGACGGGGTTGAGTTTAGCTAGATTTAAGGTAGTTGTTGTTGGGTTCGGATAGTTGTGAGGAGTAATAAGTTTATAAGAGAAGAAAAGATGGTGTTTTATGGGGTATAAGCATGGAGAGATTGGGAAGTGTGAATGTAAGACAGGTAGGTTAAGATGGTTAGTAGTATGAAAGGATGGAGTGTGGTTATAGTTAGTTGGCAGGGTCAGGTAGTAGATATAGGATATGTTGAGGAACAGTACTAGATGAGTACAGAAGGATATGGCTTTTGAGAGCATAGAGGGATAGGATATTGAGGGAAGGTATGCTGTGGGTGGCTAGTTTACTAGGTATGTGAGTTATAAATTTTGGGAGGAGACAGAGAGGGGAGGTATGGAAGAGTATTGGTGAAAAGAGGGGAGGAGTAAGAAGTGGGTGTGGAAGGGAGGAGGTTACTAGTTGGTTGGGGCAGGGTGATGGGTGTGGCTAAAGGGTATAAATGTAGAGGTGCTGGGGCGGGTGGAAATTGGGGGCAGGGTACGGGAGCAGAGTGAGCCCGCAGGGTGAACGGAGTGAGTAGACCCGAGGGAAGGCTAAGGGTGAACAAGAACCAATCTGTGGAGCACTAGTAGCTGAAGGTAAGTCCAGGGGACAGGGATTAGGTGGGATGGGGTGGGCTTAGAGTTGAGAGAGGGGAGTACAACAAAGTTTATTATAGATCAAAGCAGATATCCAAATAAATAAGTAATTAAGAGATGGTGAAAATAAAGAAGTCATGAAACAGGAATTATGAGGAGAGGCTGCCACCTAGTGGACAAATACTATAGTACACCTGTGGCTCCACAAGGACAGATCCTAGAGAGGGAGGATAAGGGGGAGTCTTCTGTAGACCGCTGCAATTGTTCTTGTGGGGAGGGGGAGGATCAGCATAGACCAGAAAAGTGGTGGATAGCAGTAGTATGATGAAAAGGGCTGGCCCTGATTTCACATATATGCAAGTCTACAGAAACAATAAGAAAAGGCAGTAGTTACTCTGACTTGCTTGTTTTGCATACCTGTCTTATTGAAATAAAATAAGCCAATTTTACCAAGGAGTTGTGGAAATTAGGAAGACAAGAATTTATAAGAGAAAAGGTTTAGTAGAACTAGAGAAACAGCAGAGCATACAAATAGTACAGCATCTAAAGACAGACTGCAGTTAGAAATACAGAATGGGGGGGAGGCAGCTAATGTTCTGAAACAATAAGAAAATCAGTAGGTACTTTGGACTTGCTTGTTTTACATACTTTTCTTTTGAAATAAACACTTGTAACCAGGAGTATGTGGGATTTAGAAAGACCACAAGTTATAGGAGAAAGGGTTTAGTAATACTAGAAAAAACAGCAGGGCTTTCAAATAGTTGAAACAGCTTGCAAAGGGAAACTGCTGTTAGAAAGTACAGTATGGGGAGGGGTAAACTAACATCTGTGATGGAATGCTTTACTTAAAAATAGAAAGTAAACAAGGGCTAGCAATTAATTTTGTCTGGAGGATAAAACATACTTTTTGTATATTTTGAAAATAACATTCATTCCAAGGTTGCCTGGTTCTGTTAAAGAGCACTGCAGGCCAGTAGATCAAACTTGGCTTGGTGGGGATCCAGAGAAAGAAGAATTAAAAGGGGAAGGTGGGAAGAAAAATAATCAATATTAATACAAAATACAGCAACTGTTAAAAAAAAACAAAGCTGATAACAGAGGAGTGGAAAGAAAAGGAAAACTAGGTAATCTATACACAGATAAATACCTCAGTTTGTGAAATGTGAAAATTAAGACAAGTTGTCAGTTATCACATTCAACAGATTAATGCAGTTGCAGATATAAAGGAATACTGATACCAATTAATTGGGATAATACATTCTAAACCAATAGGTGAGGAAATGTACACACTAATAACTAGGCATTTCTAAAAAAATGCAATAAAGTGAGCAGCAAAGAAATAATATTCTAACAAAAAATGCTCTACACAAGTAAAGCTCTAACTCTACAGTATCTGAGCCTACTAATACAATGGCTAAGTAAACAGTTTCAAGCACACAGAGTTACTGAAAATACTGTCTTCCATAAAAATACATGTCTAGCTTCATTACACTTTACAATGGTGTAAAGCAACATCAATACATTTTACAAATGAAACAAATATGAAAAATAACCTTAGGTATGAGCACTCCATCCAAAGAGACAAGCAGCTACACCAAGAGGATTTAAAAAATGGCAGTCCCATCAAGGTGGGGTCCATGATCGCCTTGTATTTTATAAACAAAACTGTCAACTTTTACTTTCCGAATTATGAACAAAGCAACAAATAATTAGAGGAAAAAGCCTCTAATGGCAATTTTGAAATACTGGTACCATTAACTTAGAACTTCTTACAACAATGTCCAATTTTAGAAGGAAAGAGCAAACTTTTGAGCCAAAATTACAAGCATCCCTAAAAACAGTGGCAGTCAAGAGATATACAGGCGCTCATGTGCACGAGCACATGCACACACACACACACACGCTCTCTGTATGACATAATAAAACACATTATGTATACCACTAGAGCTTTGTCTCAGTGTCATAAAGGAAGTTGCCTCTCCTCCCTGGTGACTGCAACGTTCATGATACACTGCCTAAAAATAAGTCATACACAAGCTCAAACTGTTTCTGCAAAGCACCAGGGAATAACTGAGAAGAAAAAACAATGCAGATGAAGTCCAAAATCAGCCTCAAGCAAGAGTTATCATAGCTTGGTGCAGTGGAATGCATTCTGGCTACTGCAAACACACAATCACTCAATCAGTAAAGCTGAAAACTGTCATAGTGCTTCTTTAAAAGAAAGGTTTGCATAAAAAGTTGCAGAACAAGATTACATTCACCTGCCTGTGCCTTCCTGGCCTACATATGTTTGTTTGTCTTTTCGGCTTTTTGCCGGTAAGGGGTCGCCACAGCAGAACTCTGGTCCGCTAATGATATACATTGTGAAAAATGCATACAGAATGAAAAACAGTTGTAACAATAACTTAAGCCAGGCTCAGTCTTTTTCGTAAAGAAAAATTTCTCTGTGCAGCAAAACAAGCAATTGGGTTAATTGTATACTGCCTCCATAACTCCTTCTACAGATATTACATGCAAAAGAGACAACACAAAAGGTGGGGTTTTTCATGTTTATATGACCTAATCAGAACAGAAGCAGATGATATCCATCATGGACAAAATTCTATGATTTACATTGAGTGTAATTCTGAGTACATTCACTGTTTACAATGTTAAAACTGGTTAAGAACATCAAAAACCTGCTTGCTTTGTCAACATTTAAATACAGGTTTCACTTCACTACATTATCATAGTGCAACCTGCTATTAACTGTCTCCTGCAGAACCAATCACAAGTTCTCTCTTCTTAGTTTGCTACATCCCAAACAGCAGTGTGATTATTACTCAAAGTTCCTTCAAAACTTCATCAAGCTAGCAATACATTTCCTGCATTCTCACCTTCAGCCTTTGGAAGGGAGCAATGTGGCTGTCTGACTTCTGCTGCTTCTTCTGTATGGCAAATATGTAATTTACTTCATTTGAAGGACTTTCTTCAATTGATTGTGACCACTTCCTTAATTTTTTTCCCCTTTAGGTACAACTAAAATGTCAAGCATGAAACCGTACCCCCTCCCTGTCATTTTTGCTCTTGTAGCCAACAGTCATCAGCCCCTCCCCGCACAGTGCCACTTCCCTAGCTTTCTGGACAGTCATGTCAGACTATAACAGGTCTTCTATTCTATCACAAAACCCATTCATCTCTTGGATATAAATCTTTCTTCCTGTACCCCCTCCCCCAAGTCTTCAACAAACTGTATTCTGCTTGCTTGCAAGCATGATCACACCAACAAAACCTCTTCTCACAGACCCACTCTGCAACTTTGGCTGCTATGCTGATGTCCTAATTTCCTCCTCTGACATGCAGTGTACATCCTACTACTTGCTGCATGTACATCAACTCCATCACCTCAAGCTTCCTCAACTGCACTGCCCTCAATGAACAAGTTTCTGTGTCATACAGAAGTATTGATTATACCACTGTTTTAAAAACACTGATTTTCAACTTCCTTGGCATTCATCTATTACAGACTACCTCTTAAAAGGCTGTCAGTTGCCTACAGCACCTCTGATTCTAGGTCTGACCTCTTAATCAGATTTTCATTTTCCTCATCCACCTCTCCCAGATACACAAAGCTGTTAACACTGTCCTACTATTTTCTCTTCTTTAAAACTCAATTTCATCCCATCTGCCTTCAGTTTTGCATCTCATTCTCATATAATTTGCTGAAGTACCTGTTCAGAATCTGCTTGTAGTGTAACACTGTCTGTTTATAGCAGCTTTGCTGCTGTATCTCCTCCAACCATTTTTGCTAATGTAGTCAATCATTAGTACTGTGATGCCCATCACTGCTACCAATATGTGATATCCCCATACTGGGCCAGTACTCAAGCAGCCCGAATCCTCACCACTGACACTGGAGAGGGACGTGCACTTGGAATACAAATGGATACACTCAGTATTTCCAGATGCAGATGCATCAAGTGCAATTATCCTTAAGAGCACACAGGGAACACACTTGGCTTGGGGTCTGGATGTCTCTATATCTGTCTCCCTCTAGGTCCCCAATAAGACTCCCCATTGGTACAGCTGTACTGTTAGGTCCTCAGCTGAGTGTCCAAGCCAAATCCTCCAGCACCCTCTCTGTAAACCCAGTGCTTAGTGTCCCTGCCTCAACTAGCTGACAGATTACCCATTCTACCAACTTTGTCCAGACTATAAGGTAGTTATCACTGCCACCATTGAGTCACTATAAGGCTCTTAAAAGGGTATCCAATTATACTGTGCAATACAAATACTAATACAAAAGGTAGTAGTTCAGAAAGATGGCTAGGCCTTCTGGAGTGGCCCACACAGTGTCACCAAATATAAGCACTCTCCAAGGTTAGATACTTTCTACAAGGACCACCCACAATAAAAGTTTTAAATATTTTACATTTGTTAACCGGGAAATTCTGAATGGACCAGGTCCATTTTCAGCAGAGGCCCGGGGAGAAAAGCTCCAGCATCAAGTTATATAAATACAGTACATCCAGCATAATACACAAAACAGATTACATCATGTATGCTGAGCATAGTAATATAGCAAGAAATGAATAAAAACACTCCAGGTAAAAGAAGATATAGAACATAGGTAAAAGACAATGTCAGTTACGGTACATCCAGCATAATACACAAACAGGTTTTATCATATATGCTGAGCATAGTAATATAACAAGAAATTAATAAAACACTCCAAGTAAAAGAAGATATAGAACATGGGTAAAAAGACAATGTCAGTTATACATTGGTAAGAGAAGAAAATTTATCAAGTAAGATTCTATAGTTAAAAGTACCCTTTCAGATGACCAAGCCTACAGAGGATCAGAGATCCAGCATGTGATCAGAGAGGAGTTTGGGGAGTTAATAGTAGTATGGGTGGGGTTATGTGATACAAGGGCATAACCAGGAACTAAGAAAGTGCGATTAATAACACATAATAAAAATACAAGAAAATACTGAATATATACTCACAGTAAACCGCAGAGTTCAGATCATGGGAAATATTGAAAAGAACACTGATGGACAGACTCAGACAAATAAAGAAAAACAATATCTAAACTAAGCTTCACTATATTCCTGACTAATCTAAAAGAATTACTCTTCCCTAGTTAAGTCACTTACTACTGCAAAGCAAGATGCTGTGGGTGAGGGTCTTTCTACCCAGGCTTCCCAAACAGAATATTCTATACTCTGAGATTTCTTTGTAATATCTAAAATACAGTTTCTAAGAGGGCTGGTAGAACAACCTCATCCAGTCACCTGACTCTAGGCTTTCACAGTGTTCCTCTTTGAAGCTGAGACAGGAAGTTAGCACACCCAAATGTGTATGGCAATGCCTGGGGCCTCTCCTCTTTTCACTGGGATAATAGAAAAAGACTCTTCCTCAGACCCAGCGTATTCAGCACTGTGGGGTACCTTTTAATGGTTTAACAGCTCATTTACATTTCCCTTATTTTTCTTAAAGTTAACCTCTGCTGTGTCAGTATCCTCCATTAAAACATATATATTTAATTCAGCTACAGTAATACAAGTACATTCTTCTTCATTTCAGCAGGGTACACTGTTGATACATTTTCACCATAAGCATCTGTACAAGATCAGTTTGATATACAAACAACATAATACATTTGTAACATACAGTTCTAATACATTTGTAACACAAGCATCTTGTAAAAATCAGTCTGATATTCACAGGACATAATCTTTACAAACCTCCAGCTGGCTATGCTGGCATTTGCCTATACCATCACAAGTACAAACAGTGGGCTCAGAGATGAACTCTGACGTACACCCACTCCCACTGGGAATCCCTCTTATGAGTTGAGCACTGTTCAATCATATGTCATTCAGTCTTTGTACATAGCCTGCATAAATTCTATCAATGTTTGTAGGACTTCAAACCATCACATGAATTGCTCACAATCAACTTTCATGGGACCCTGTCATATGCTTTCTCAAATTCTAAGAAAGCCCAGTTGGATGCATTCCTAGCTTTTTGTCCACTATGTGCCCTGTTGAACAGATTTTATCCCATGCAGTGTGGCATGCGTTTGACACTTCTATACTGCCAACAGTTATTCATGCCCACTTTGTTCTTATATGCTGACACTAAAATATTTATTCTCCAGTCATCTGGGATATGCATTCCTTGCCATACCATTATGACTGTCCTCAGAAGCCATTCCTTCCATAACTTATCTAACACCTTGATCATATACACAGTGATGTCATCTGAGCCTGCAACTTTCCCTGACCTTATTTTCCTTAGTGATGTACTTACAAGGGTGGATTCATCCCCCTCCTTTACTGCAGGCTATGCATTAGGCTTTCCTCATTCAGAAACTGCTGGAAGTACTTCTTTTATCTGCTTCTGATGGTCCCTGGACTGGTGAGCAGATTGTTGGTTGCATCCCTTATGAATAGTTTCATGTTGTGTGATACATAGATACACAATACATACATACATTTTTAACCATGTAGGCACTCTGGTTTAAAGACCCTTTTCAGGTGTGATATGGAATAACAAGACAAATAAAGTACAACCTCAAAAATGAAATGCAAAGTAAACAGTGGTAAACTGGGTGCATGTTGTAATCACAGACATTTTAGGCATAACCCAGACCACATGCCAGAAAAATCAACAAAATGAAAAGGACTTCCTTTTGTCTTCCAACCTGGTAGTGCCGTCTGCAAAATCACTTTCCAGAAGCTGAAAGAGTTTTTCTGCCATTAATATTATTCTCTTAGGCTCTATTTGCCAACCAGTATCACTTCTTAACCTTTTCCGGCTTTTCAATTTTTTCCTGCACGACGCCTCCTTTCTTTGAAAAACTCCCTAGTCTTCCGTATTCAACCACCATCTTTCCTTATGTACCCCCATTTCCATGTCTGGCTCAGCTGTGTATTTGTTCTATAGTCTGCACACATGCTATTTTGAAAAGCAGTCATTCTGTTTCTTTGACCGCACCTATTTCTCCTTCCTTTCTGAAGTGTTAGAATCATGAATATTTCTTTAAAGTCCTGTGCTTTCTCACAACTCAACTTTCAGGTCTTCAGCAAAGTCTCTGTTGACCACTGCACCTTCTCTCTGACCACTCCTTGCAGCCAAATGTGGCCAGCGGTGGTTTATGCTGGGGGTTGGCAGTTTTACTGGGGATGATTTTGCAATTTCTGACTCTACCTCAATGCCCTTTCCTTAAAAGGACAAGGTCTACAGGAGTTGCATATTGACAACTGTTGCACGTGATCTTGTGACCCCTGCAAAAACAATTTTCTGATGAGTCTTTCTGAAGCACTTTAGGTTTCTAATAGCAAGAAGAATGAATTCCTGGACTTTGGGCCCCAGAATGGAAAAGTAGTAGTTAGCACAGAGCCATTCTGTAAAAGGTATAGGAAGAGCGGAAACATTTTCATAGTGGGAACAGAGGTTGCATGTTCTTTCCCTTACTGTGACTCTAAGATGAGAACCATCAAAGGACACTGTCGGACAGCATGGCATTACACTAACTCAAACACTGCTTTTACCCAAAGGGGAAATGTACATACATGTGTCTATTTACTCTCTCACGATTGGAACAAAACTAACATCAGATACTATTGTCATCCAGAATGGGACTACGCAAAGCACTTTGTCAATAGAACAAAAGGTTTCCTGTTGATACAGCATATCTGACATAATACTGGAAAACACTTGGCATATAAAGCTTCAGACATCCAACTTTTCACATTAATGGACCATGAGTAATTGTCTGTCAAATTAACAGGACACTAGTAATGTCACTACTGAATGAAACACCTCACAGTTCTACGAGCAGTACAACAAGAAAGTGGAAAGATGTCCGCCATAACATCACACTGTCTCAGTGGGGCCAACACAGACTATCATCACTGCAAATGAAATGAACATGGGACAGAATGGGACTAGCAGAATATCAGTACATCAAATACCACATACAAATAAGGAAATATCAGAAACATAGTCTTGTCTAGTGAAAGGAAACACAATATTGTGTGTGCTTGCCAGTAGAGCAAGATAGCAGTATTTTCATTAATAGACTAATTATACACCTCACACTGCTGTTATCTGCATGACAAAACCAGTAAGAAATAACTGAAAACTGGCATTTGTCTTTGTGAGGGAATATACATTTCATTTTTATAAAGCAACTAAAACAAAATCATTCAGTCTCTGAATACAGTGATAAAAATACATTCTATATTAAGTGAAGAAAATAAAGCCACAGCTGGATATGTGGTGTTTTCTTCATGTGATGTACAGGTGTTTACAAATTTTTTTTTACAAAGCATTTATAACTGAGTGACTCTAGGTGTCTCAAAAAGAAATTTACAGCAATCAGTGCTTAAGACTGGTGATTTTTTTTACACACACACGTGATGTGAATATATCTACAGACAGAGACACTCTTGTGACAATATGGCCAGCAAGTCAACACCTGTATCATTAGAAACGGATAATACGGATGATGCAAAGCAAGTGCAAACAGCTGTCATGGAAATTTCAACACCCACTGTGGCTTTTCATGCTAGCACTGGTACTGTAGGCTCATTCACATTCTGAAGTTAGAGCTACGCGGTTGTTACAAAGTCAGTCAGATAAGCTCAGGTTAGCACAAGCATGCCTAGTAAGTCTCTCAGACACCAGTATAAAGATGTATTAAAAGCATGCAGATCCCTTCATACTTCAGCACATATGCTAGAAGGATAATATTACAAGATGCAACAATAAGAACCAGGTGTGGAATCCCGACATTAATACTGAAGTGTCGCATTTTGCACCACTAAAATGTTTCAAGACATTTTAGTGAGAATAATACATATAAAGCAGGGATAGAATCATGTCATGAATCTATTCTGAAATTAACAGGTGCACGGCACAACTACTGATCAATGAAAACTTAAAACCACTTATCTTGGGAATTGCTGTCTCCTTTAAAACTATACAAATTCCCGGGTAGGATCCCTTAATTAGCAGACTCAAGGAACTTGTGCACTAATGGGCCATAAAACCAGTGTACACTTAAGCAATCGTCAAGAGCCTAGATCATTTCCTGCAAAATTTGAAAATGTCTTCATTTCATTGACAATATACTTCCTAGTCATCTTCCACATTAAACAATAAATTAAGTCATACATTTCATCAAACAAAAAAAAAAAAAACTAAATAAATGTTTTAGACCATTTGTTTATTTATATATATATATATATATATATATATATATATATATATATATATGGGTGATTTAAGCAATAACCGATAACGTGGTGTGGTATATTGAAGATTTACCCACAGTTGGTGTGGTTTAATCACGAGGGCGAAGCCCGAGTGATTAAATAAAGCCAATCATGGGTAAATTTCAATATACCACACCACGTTATTGGTTATTGCTATTATACAATGACATTACTTAAGAAACAATACTTACTTTTCTTAAATAATTTCTTTGTATAACGGCGCATTACTGTTCTTCTGCGGTTGGTGGTATACTGATGCATTGTTTTGATGTACTGCGTATGCATTTGGGGCTTGTTGGATTGACAACGAGCATGCTGGTTGGGCTGGCCAATCAGCGTGCATGTTTTTGAATACTAATGGCCAGTCATTGTATAATTATAACTAGACAATGAATGTTGTAGCTCAAACTTTTCATATATATATATATATATATATATGGTTCCCTATGAAACCATCGAAGTTACACTACATCGAGAATGACTACATCGAGACTAGACCATCGAAAGTACATAACAGCGAAAACAGAAATCGTCGACATTTAAAACACCGAACACCATAACACCAACACACGGAACGTAAACAACACACTACACTACATAGAATACACACTAGCCCTGACCCAAACCCTAACCCTAAGGTCCGACACTATCGCACACTTCACCTACCTGCACCCTAACCCTAACTCACTTACCCACCCCTAGCCCAAGCTCCGACACTATCGCACACTTCACCTACCTGCACCCTAACCCTAACTCACTTACCCACCCCTAGCCCAAGCTCCGACACTAACGCACACTTCACCTACCTGCACCCTAACCCTAACTCACTTACCTGACCACTCCTACCTCCGTCACTGTCGCACACTTACCGGGTCGCGTTAAACATACACCAGTGCTGTGACATTCCATTTCGACGCTTTGGAAGTCGACGATTTCCGTTTTCGATGGTTTGCAATTTCAATATAGCAGTCCCGATCTTCTCATTTTCGATGTAGTGTAAATTCGATGGTTTCATAGGAAACCATATATATATATATATATATATATATATATATATATATATATATATATATATATCTACTTCACATGGTCGACATTTCAGAATGTTGAAGACCATATGGCCGAAACCATATGATTGACATTCGAAATGTCGACCATGGAATAAAAAAAAAAAAAAACACAACAAAAACTTAACTTCACAATGCTAGCAGGGGGGGCTAAATATACCCAACTCCGAGATCACACTACAGTGCAGAAGATCGAATTCTTTTCATTCCACACTGTATGGAGGTGCTGGTTCCACATCGTCAACATTTTGAATGTCGATCATATGGTCTCGGCCATATGGTCTTCTACATTCTGAAATGTTGACCATGTATGTAAAGGGGACCCATATATATGTATGCATATATATATATATATATATATATATATATATATATATATATATATATATATGAGTGTTGGATACCCGATCGAAAGGACACAATGCAAACACCCAGGAGATCAATGTTAAAACACTGAATGAACAATTATCGACACATTCTGCACATGCTCCAGGATTTCCCCAGAGTAGACTAAACCAATGACAAGTGTTTTTGCAGGGGGGCTGTGCCTCCCATACCCCCTGCTAATTTTATATTATATATATATACTAACTTTGATATCACACAATCTTCAAGGAAAGGGAATATTCCCCTATCTGGGGATTGTTGATCTTGCACACTTGTTGACCATCTCTCTGTGTCAACCAAAAGATGTTGACCGAACAGGTGTCGGCATTGTGCCCTTTCAATCAGGTGTCCAGAACTCATATATATATATATATATATATATATATATATATATATATATATATATATATATATATATATATGGGTGTAATTTCAATCAACAAAATTATGTTTCAATGAACTGTAATTTCACGATCCCATTTTTCCGAAAGTGCATTTATTCGAAAATGCACTTTCGTGAAAAAACAACTAAGCGAAAAGCACAAAAAAAAAAAAAAAAAAAAAACATGACAGCACTAACCAAACGTATGCAGGGGCCAAGCCCGCTTGCACCCCACACCTTTCGCTACTTATATATTCTGACTCTGAATCGCACTACAGTGGGGAAAAGGGAATATTCCCTTATTCCTGCTGTGCCACGATCTACAACCACAATCTCCGTTGCTTTTCGCTTAGTTGGTTTTGCTCGAAAGTGCATTTTTCAAATAAATGCCCTTTCGGAAAAATGGGGTCACGAAATTATGGTTCATTGAAACGTAATTCCGTTGATTGAAATGAGACCCATATATACATATCTATATACATATTTATATAGATATATGTGTGTTTGTTCATTTTGGAGTCCTATTTAACTTTGTGTCTTTTCCTCCATGGAAGAACTGCTTTATAATGTTTAAAGCAAGCATTTTACAGATATACTGTTTTAAGCTGGTGACAGTGAAGGCCATAAGTTAGAGGCGTTTTGTGCTGTGTTTAAAAAACTTCTAGTGACTTGGTGTTTACAGGGTTACTAAATTGATTCTTTATTGTTTCCATCACCTGTCATTTTAAAGCAGAATATTTTTGCTGGTACTAATCTTAATTGTCTGTTTAAAGACTAACCCTCTATGCTGTGTTGCAATTTTTGTTGTTCTGAACGGAGGTACTATAAATGGCTATTTTATTGAAAGAGATTAATATATTGATATACATGAACTTCAACTCCCATTGAGACTGACTTATCCTCGCCCTCACTATATATTTTAATCTATGACTACTGAGGATTATTGGGCTTTTGATAGGAAGGTTGTCCTTTACTGGACTGGTTATCCAGCTATTATAGCTTTGAGCCATTTTGGTTCTTAGTCATTGTGTCTTGTGGTTAACTAACATTTGCATCTACTAAGAGTCTGAAAAAAAAAAATGCATCAAAAGCCTGTGTTTTAACTTGGAGCTGGTTTTATTACTCAGTGACTGAATCTAATTGAAAATTTATTATACTCACTTTGTTGCAAACTAAATGACAGATTTGTTTTCAGACGGATTACATTTGGCTTTGTCCTTTTATGCAGACTCATGTAGTCAATGGATACAGTGCACGTGTGCCCTGTTTAGTATATCTTTGATTCTGACTTTCCCTTACTTTGCTATCATAGGTTCATAGGTTCATACTAGGCTATCTGCCCTAGGGCATTTATAAGCCTAGCCAGAGTTGTGTGGCTTTCACCACCCCTTAGGTTGAAGAATACTATACCCATTAGTTTGCCGTGCCTCTGTCCAGCAGTGATACAGAGATGATCCCCGGGGTAAACCTACGATCTCCCATCCACTGGTCAAGATTCCTCTTGAACAGAGCCAGCGAGGTGCTCTATCTCACATGGACCGGGATTTTGTTCCACAGCATAGGGAGTCTCTGGGTGATGAATCTGTCCCTCCAGCACATCCTATTTATATCCGTGTTGAGGTTTAAGTCTCTTGCTCTTGTGGCTCTGGTGGATTTGGATTTTTTGAGGTGGAGCATGTCCATTAATTCCGGGTTGGACATGGCCTTGTATGTCAGGCACAGGTCACCTCTGAGCAGACGGTATGCGACTGAATAGAGCCGGAGTTTCTTCAGTCGGGCAGCATATGGCATATTTTTGAGCCCCTTTATCCTTTTGGTGAGGAACTTTTGGGGTCTTTCCAATTGCTGCAGGTGTCGGGTAAGATACATTCCGAATGGGGCATTGTACTCAATCATTGGTCTGATAAGTGAAGAGTACAGGGGAACAATGACCTCCCTTGATCTGGATGTGAATCCCTTCATAATCAGGTGGGCAATGTAGAAGGTCCTCCTAACCACTTTGGCAATGTGAGTGTCAAAAGAAAGGTTACTGTCAACTTGGGTCCCCATGTCCCTGATAACCTCTTCTGTGCTTAATGGATTGCCACCTATGTGGTAACTTGGGGTTACCTTGTTTTTACCAAAGGGTATGACTATACATTTTTTGGCGTTACGTTAAGGCCATGGCTCTGGCACCAGTTATCCGTTTCTATAAGACCTCTCTGAAGGATATCTGTGTCTGATGGATTTTCAACTATGGCGCCCAGTTTGCAGTCATCTGCAAACTTTGTCAGCCACAATCCTCCTATGTTTGCCTGCACTTCTGAAAAGTAGATGCTGAACAAGAGGGGGCCCAGGACTGAGCCCTGTGGGACACCGCTTGTGACCGGCTTGGAGTCTGACATGGCACCAGCAACTCTAACCCTGTGGGTTCTGTCCTTGAGCCAGTTTGCAACCCATCTTGTGCCATATGGGTTTACATTTAAGCTGGTGAGCTTTTCTATGATACCCGAGTGGGGTATTGTGTCGAAAGCTTTTTCAAGGTCAAGGTAGGCTGTGTGAACTGCCTTACCCTCATCAATGGCCTTGGTGACTGTTTCAAAAAAGTTGACCAAGTTCAAGAGGCATGATCTGCCCTTGACAAAGCCGAATTGGGTAGGATCCAATGTCTGTAGGTCCCCTATGTCTTTATTTATGAGTTCCATTATGATCCTCTCCATAGCTTTGCAGACCAGGCTTGTTAAGCTTATGGGGCAGTAATTACCAGGGTCTGTAGAAGCACCACCTTTGTGGAGTGGGACCACAGTTGCCGTACGCCACTCTTTGGGTACGTATCCTGTGGTAAGGCTAAGATTAAACAGCAGCCTTATGTGTGGGTTTAGTTCCTCATTGAGTTTGTGTAGCACACAGCCGGGGACACCATCCGGTCCCATTGATGCTGTGTTTTTAGCTTTAGAGAGAGCAGCTCTCACCTGGGCATTTAAGATGATTGGGAGGCTACACTCTGCTGGGATAGATATTTCTCCTTTTGGGGGGGAGGGAGGGGAGAAATTTTCACTGAACCTGTCTGCCAGTATGTTTGCAATGTCTGTGGGTTCACTGATTTTTCTATCATTTTGGACTAATTCTGAGCATATCTGGGAGTTTTTCCACCCAGATTTCTAACATAGCTAAAGAAGGCCTTATGATTGTCTTTTGAGTCCTTGGCGAGTTTTCTCTCAAAGTTGGCCTTGGATGATTTTATGAGTGATCGTAGTTTTTTACTAGTATTGATCAGAGATGTCTTCCCTTTTAGGGATTTTGCTCTATCTTGTAGTAGCTTTCTCCTCTTGTTGTAAAGTTTGTTTATGGCTGGGGTCCACCAGATTGGGTGCTTGCCTTTGGTGGAAAGGGTCTTGATTTTATTTGGGATTGCTTGATCCATGCAATCCTGGAGGTGCTCGTAGAAAGCATTTGTAAGGGATTCAGCAGCGTGGGTTGTGGTTTCCAATGGCTCAGGGGCCTTGAAGGATACCACACCAGTCTTAAGAAGTGTGAAGTTGGCTTTTGAGCATTTCTTCATTGTGGTCTTTTTTGTTGGGGGTGGGGGCGGGATGTGGATCTCCAGTGAGATTAGTTTATGGTCTGATCTCACCAATGAGGGATATACTTCCGGTGTGGAGCATTTTATCCCCATGTTTGTGATGATCAGGTCTAGTATATTTTCACCTCTTGTGGTAATGGTGACAAGTTGTTCCATAGCATTTGAGTTTATGAACTCCAGGAACCTTTGGGCTAGGGTATTGGGGCTTGAGTAATGTTCCCAGTCTATGTTTGGGTAGTTGAAGTCACCCAATATGATGGTGTTTGGAGAGACATTTATACTCTCCAGTGTCTTCAGGAAGGCTGTGTGGGGTTCCTGAGTTTGAGAGGGTGGCCTGTAACATGCTACAAACTGTAGAGCAGTTTTGCCTATGGTTAATTGCACCTGAATGGTCTCTGATGCTTCGTGAGTTGCCACCAGCCTGGAGGTGTGGGTATCCTTGATGAATATGGATACACCCCCTCCTTTTGTGGTACGGTCCGGGTTTTGGGGCGGAACGCATGATATGAGGTAAAACCTGATAGTGCCAGGGTGCTCTCAGGAGCCTTGAACCAGGTTTCAGTCACAGCACAGACATCGATGTTCTCCATACTGAGGAGGGCTTCGAGGGCGTGCATCTTGAGATTTAGACTTCTGGCATTGAGCAGCATTACCCTTAGTTTTTTTCCATTATTGTTTTCTAGGGCGTGGGTTTACAATCTGAGCCTTGTCTAAAAAAGGCACTATGGGGGTGGCAAGAGCCTTTGCCAATATCCGGAAACCCAGGGGTGACAGATGCAAGCCGTCCCTTGCGAAGCAGCGTGGCTTGTCAAGCATGTCATTCCATGCAGACAGACATTGGATCTCCTTAGAATGACACCAGAAATTAAGCCAATTATTAAAACTGATCATTTTGTCTCTATATTGTGGCATCATTCTTGGTGAAGGTAGGATACTGCTCAGGGTCAGGGTCATACCAGCCTGGGCTACATAATCTGAGAGCTCCTTTATGTCTCTTTTCATGTAGTCCAGGGAGGTACGTCTCAGGTCATTAACACCGATATGGACAATGACTGAGTCATACTTGTACTTGCTGTGGAGTGACCTGAGTGCTTGTGTTATGTGGCGGATTCTAGCGCCCGACAGGCAGCTTACTGTGACCCTCTCCTTGTTCAGTCTGGTGAATGGGACGTCAGTGTGTCTGACTATGGAGTCACCTATGACAAGTGTGTCTGGCATTGTGTTTGGCCTTAAGGGCTGTGACTGATTTGCACACTGACTTTGTGATCTATGTGTTGCTTGTGTTATGTCATGAGGTGGCAGTTGTTTGGGTGTCTGCTTTGGAGGCCTCTGCTGTTTTGGTAGATTTTTGATCAGTGCCTCCGAGTATGTCTTTGTGTGTTTATGTGTTTGATTTGTAGTTGTGATAGTTCTATGTGAGACTGGGTTTATGGTGTGTGTGGTTACCTCCTCCTCCTGTCTGGTTTTGCCAGTCCTGAGTTGAGAGAGCTCAGCCTCCAGTTTGGCTATATAATTGCATCTCTCACATGTATTTGTGTTTTGTGGGAGGAGGAGAGGGTTGTCTGTGTACATGAGGCAATTGTAACATTGCCTCAATATTCCCAGATTCACCAGCTGTGCAAGAGAGGACGCTAGCAACTGACCCTTTGACATGCTAGAAGAAATGAAAAAGTTTGCTGTTTAACTGAGTTCATGGGGGGTCACATCACCATCGTCATCTATATTTATACATGAGGTCAGGGTGTCACAGCAACAGTGATCATCACCTGTAGCCAATGTTCCCACCACTGGTGGCTGCTCCTGCCACAGAATATTTATACTTTAATATCAGTAATAATTATTGGGTGTCAGTATTTTTATAGTCATTACCTTACTGTTTTATATTTTTTGGTAACTATTTTTCTCTTATTTTCATACTCTGTGGGTTTATTTTTGTACACTACTTCACCTAATAAACACTTTAATAAATTTAAACATGAACTCTTTGTTTTCTTTATTATCTGCACTTTTGTGCTCACCAGGTTTATTTTGAGGATGCCAGCCAGGTTGACAAATAGCCTCTAAGACTACCTTCTTTGAGGTCATCTCTTTGTTTCTTCACCTCTTAACATTCTTTCTTATCTCAAGTGTTGGAGGCTTAGGGTTGTGAAGAGACACAGATCAAAAAGCTAGATGGACACTCCCAATTGCTTGCCCAAATGGCAGTTAAATTGCTTGGTTGAGGGTCATCCAGCAACCCAAGGGTGAAATGGCACAGTAATTGGGGTTCCTCATTGTCTTGTGACAGTATCTTGAGTAACAGCCTCAAATCCCCAGTCACTCATCAGTTCCTGTTCCCCAAAGTACCCTGGTCATTCAGGAACAAACCAGACATCCTAATTAATTTTTTTTATGGTTGACCAGTGGTTTATCACTTTATCACCAAGACATGGCTTAATAAAAATGCAGACCTTTGTTTAGCTTTCTGTACCCTGTCAGGCTTTCAGATGAATCACAGCTCTAGACTTGCTGTCTCTGGTAGAAGGGTGGCTACCTTTTTCCCATCTGTCCTGGATTTGACTAAGGTTGGTGGTGGACTGTCTCTTTTCAATGTGTCCTTTGAGCAGCAGTGCGTTGCAGATTTTACCTTGTATAACATCTGTCAGGTTACCCTTGAAGCATTTCTGCAAGAGTCCTGGGATCTCCTTGTTGACATAGTTAACACTTCCTTCAGGGGGGTTAGTCCTGAGAGGTTTTACTGTATGAGTATATAACATGACCTGTGAACTGATGATGGAACTCTATAAAGTTTAATGGAGACCTCTGACTTCACTCTCGTTGTTTCCACTGTGACACACAAACTTCAGCAATCCCTGGACTTGATTTTTCAGCTAGGTTTAGAGATGGTGGGCATACTGGTGGACCTCATCTCTTGGTCTGACCATTATCTGGTCTACTTTGAACTTCCTTTTTCAACACCTCACTCTCCAGTTACAGAAAAAGAGTTGGTCAAATGCAGAGCTCTCTGGGCAGTAAACCAGTATTGTCTGCCCAGTCTTTGACCATGTGTGATGGGGTCAATGCATGTAACCTTGTTAGTCTGGTTTTGGCATATAATTATGCCTTTGCCAGTGCTCTGGATCAGGGTACCCCAGTGAGTGTATGGCCAAGATCTATGCTTCATCTTCAGCCTTGGTCTAAGCATACTTTTCGGTTGATGCACAGTCGAGGGAAGAGGCTGGTTTGACAATGCTGTCAGACTTCTGAGGACAGACTTGCTCTGGATGAACATTATGCTTCTCTCAGCTCAAGCTCAAGAACAGACTTGATTTTGTGTCCAAGGAAATGTCTGCTGCAGTTAATCACTCAGCTGCACTCTTTGAGGTTTACAGCAGCTGTACTGGCCAGCATGTCTGATGATCTGGAAGGCTTCTTCCTCTGATAAGTGTGAGGGAGCTATATACTTTCTTGCAGACAATATTGCCAAAATAAGTCAGTCTCTTCTGCGAGAGGCATCCACTGATGATTGTGAGTTGTCTTTGATAGGTTGCCTGTACTGGGTAACCTATACGTTTGTTAGACAGAATATGAATATGTCAGTTATGATAGATTGATGGACATTGTTTCAGCTATGCATCTGACCAATGACAACTTGGATCCTATGAGCTTACTTAAAACTCTTTTCAGTTTTCTAGGACTGGTTTGTCCTCCACATAGTTTGATACGGCTTGAGAACTGTGATGTTCCCACCCCTCTAAAAAAGGCTTTAGTTAACTCCAATTCTCAGAAATAATTCTTGGATCTGACTTTGTTGGAGAATTGCTGCTCTGTCTCTAACCTTTTCATTAATGGAAAGGTCATTGAGAAGGGATGCATCATATTTTATTAGATCCATGCTAGTTTGGTTTTAGCTGTAGGCACAGTAAGGAGTCCACACTCATTTGAGGAGTAAATGACATCCTGATGGTAATACATCAAATAAATATTCAGTCTTGGTCCTTTTTAATCTGTCTATGGCTTTTGACACTGTGGGTCATGCGATTCTGACTGAACATCTGCAGAAGCAATGTTGTGCAGCTGCTGGGAACAGAAGCTGGCTGTTACCAGGAGTTCATACTTCCATCTGAAGAATATTCCCCAGATCAAGTGCTATATAACATCTTCAGACCTTAAGACAGTGATAACTCTTCTTGTGGCATACTGTCTTAATTACTGCAATGCATTATTCCTGGGGCTTTTGGATGGTGATTCAACCTGCCTATAGTGGGTGCAGAATTTCATTGCCAGGCTGCTGACAAGTTCATTTTTGAACAAGTCATATTATGCCCATACTGTGGGATCTGAGCAGGGTGTTAATAGAAGCTGCCACCTTCCATACTTTAAATTATTTGGGTCTTTCTTATTTGAAAGAGCTTTTGAGGCAATACATCCCATTGTGACAGCTTGTGTTACCAGGTGTGGAGGTACTGCCTGTTACAAAGATTTCTGGCAAGATTTCTTTTTCTCATCCTGACCCGAACCTTTGGAACCAGCTACCACTCTACTGGGTTCAGTTTTATGGGGTGGAGGCTTCTTTTATGAGGTCCCCTTAGATTTCACCTTTTTAGAAGTATCTTCTGCCAGTTTGGTAGGAGCACCTACATACATTTTAGAATTCTGAATTTTTAACAGCTTAGTTTGATGTATTATACTACTGAGATCAGTACTGCAGTTTTAAGTTATTTTACTTGTTTTTAGTCATTCATTGTTTGATTTTTTATTTTACGTGTCAGGGAATTGTGCCATATTTAAGATGAATTCCCTTGAGTACTAAAATATGCTGGAATAGGCTGCAGTTCTCCATGTCCCTGAAATGGATTAAGCAGTAACTGTAGAATAATGAATGAGATGTTATGTTATGTCTTATAATTTCATGTAGCCATTTTTGCTGTTTTGATTAGCAGATGTCTAGAGCGATGTCAGAGACTGGTTATGGAACTTCTAAATACACAGAACTGTGTGCACTTTAGACAGGATTGTCATAGGTCTACAAGTATGCAGGAGTCCTATGACTCGTTTTATGAAGAGAGGACATCAAGAACTGTTTCCACAAACTAAGAAAACAGCAGTCATAGCTGCTGCACTTAAAGAGCAGTGGTAAGGCAAGGGCAAATGCAGTTCGGCCATCAAAAAATTACTTACTAGGGGTACTGTCCACTATGGTGGTCATAATCCCAGCAGATCTGACAGATGATAGACGCTATCAAAGTGATGTCCACCTTCTCGGACTACCTACATAAGGAATTAGCTATAATATAGTATGTTGTGTCAAAGCTTGGAGAGCCACTGAACTGCCAAATGGAATGGAAACAGAAAACAGTAATAAATAACAGGAAAAAAAGATCACTTTTAAAGGAAGAACAGTTGTAGTATATACTTACTATCTTATGGTAACAGACCAGGAGACCCAAGCGATGGTCACATACAGATACTATGTGCATCTATGATTCACACTAAGGTCACCATGCTGTGGGACACTGGTGCCTGATCCAACATGTCTCTTTGTAAGTATGAACTGCAGTATATCCAGACTGAATATTACCAGCACATCCCACTGTGTTTTTGAGTACATCGGAGAGAGCTTAGCCAGACTCTCTCTCTAATAATGCTATTGCTTGTACAATATATTACATTCACAAAGGTGAGTAGGTATCATGTCTTCATATATATTAGGTTTAGCTGCCTTACCTGGATAAGCTTGAAGTGTGTGGCAGCCTCCCTATATGGATGAGACTGAATTCCTGCATGTTTTATTTTTTTTCTCCCATGCAACTGGGTGCCCCTGTTCTGAAATTTCTGAGAAAACATGGCTTATACTAGACTGGCACATTATGCCTAAAGGAGACCTGTGTGCTGAAACAGCATTAATTATTACAATATATGATTACTACAGGCAATTATGTTTCCAATATTTTGTCTTGACTTTTCCTATAACTATGAAGTGCCATCCACGAGAATGTTTATTATCTTCTCCACCTTGTCTTATAGATTGTAAATATTATTATTTATCTGACTGGTCATTTTTCTATGTAGGCTTGCGGAATTTAAAAAAGGCAATATGCATGATTCACACTGAGGTCACCATACAATAGTATGTTATACTATACTAAAGTCTATGATTATTCTTCTGTGATTGAAAGTATGTTATCAAGTATCCATACATATCTCTTTTACTTTGTACATGTTCTATATAATATTTGATTAACTGTGGAGCTTTTCTCCCCGGGAATCCACTGAAAATGGGTGTCTAACCCAGTGGACTTTCCCAGTCAACAAATGTCAATAAATAAATAAATAATAAATAAATAAATATGGATTCATGTATAAAGATGGAGAATCTTTGTAAGTGAAAGATATAATTTCATCTAACAAGTCAAATCATTTAGCTGTATAACTACTCTCTTTCCTAAAACTGCTAATTGATCCATCTGGCTGCTTTGCATTAATGCTAATGCAAATCACTGAGAGGGTTAATGAGACAACACAGTTCAGATTTTCTGATATGACCTTTATTTTGGCATGTTCGTGTGTTCCATGTGTCACCCTCTGTCTTCATTTTGTTTCCGTGTTGATACAGTCCTCTGTTAATTATTACCTGCTCTGTGCAAATAAATTGCTTAACATTCAAAATTCAGACTCGTCTTTGCTGGTTTTATTTTAAACTTCCTTTCAGTAAATGTGAAAGTTGTTGTAATTGTTGTTTCTTTGGGCTTTTCCCGGTTAGGGGTCACCACAGAGGAACTCCGGTCCGCTAATGATTGGTAGTTGATTTTTACGTGCCAAATTACCAGCCCTGATGCACAACCTTCAACGAAAGTACGCCTATTCATGCATGTCTCCACGCAGAAGACGCTTTAGCTGAGAATCGAACCGGACAGCGTCTTACTGTGAGGTGAAAGTTGTATGGGCTGTAAATTACCGTTGGGTAATTACAGCTCTCATTCACTAGAACATGTTTAGTGCCATCTTGTGGCTATTTATGGAAACTGAAAATAGTTTCCCTACTTGCTAGCAGTTTCCAGATCTTTTTCTTATACATATACAGATGTAGCAATTATGTTTTACCTTGGAATGTAATAACAATACTAATCATACTTAAATATATAGTTTTAAGATGAGGATTTATTTTTCGTAACACGATATATGAAAGCACTTTCTCATTAATACGCCTCAGAAATAATGGATATTACTGATCCATTGTTAAAATCCTTGTCTGGATACTTCTGGAATAACTCACATCTAAGGGTCAGTTTTCTTACCACATTATATATTTATATATGCTAAGTACATTGCATTTTGCAGATTAAAACTTAGTCTTGCCAGTCTGGGCTATTTGTATTATGCAATAAAACAGTCTGAAGTGTATTTTTCTTTATACTTTATGCCTTTAAATATCTTGCCAACTTGTCCCATCTTATGACACAGTGTACAATATTTTTCTTTAAACCAAAAGTCATTTTGAAAGTGTGAGAAGTTACCCGAACACAAATATGGTGTTTTTTAAACATGCTGGGATGCAACCTTGTTAAAAGTTTACCCCCTCATTTCCTGTTGTGCAGTTCCAAGACATCATTTGCAGTGCTTTCTATGTTCAGTGCAATCTGTAATGCTTTATCTAGGTTTAAATTGGATTTTGACAATAATCTTTTCTGCACGGCCCCCTCATTATACTGCTTAACTGTCTTTCAGTATCTCAATCCCGTTTGAAATTGGCAATGTTTTGCCAATCTAAGTACCACGTAAACATACCTCTCAACTGTTCCCGATTTTCAGAAATGTCCCTAGTTTTAGCTCATAATTTTGTTCTGACTTCCTAAAATTAGTGATGCTTTGAGAAACAAATGATGGATTATAATCTAAAAACAATGACATTCATCACAGCTACAGTCGTCCTGTACTTTAGAAAATGCATGTTAATTAGCTTATCAACTTTCTAAATCTGTGGCACTAATATTTAAGATGTGTCCCTGATATGGATCCTTTATTCCTGAAAAAAAAATTGGCTTTATCCAGGATTCAATTGCTAAGAGGCTGACAGCCAAATCTGTTTCACTTTCATCACTCTCCTGATTTATTTCAGGGCTCTAAAGTGATCAGCTATGATAGATGGCTTTGACCACAAGTAACTGTATAAGATATTTATATTTCTTGAAAGGACTTAGACCTGTGCTTTTCTGTTATCACCAAACTGTGTAGCAAGCTATATAGCCCTGATGCATTAAGTTAAATCGAGGCCTTCTTGCAGATCTCTAGGTTACTGCAGTGGCATTGAAAGTACCTGCACAGCCAGTATAGTCAGCCATTTTGTGAATTAATGCCACGTAGCCACACTGCTCACAGACTTTGTAGGGTTGCCAACTGTCCAGAATTTTTCTGGACTCTCCAGAATTAAGGGACACTGTCCAGAAAATGGAAAGGACAACATATTGTCCAGAAAAATGCCAGAATATTAATTTTCTTTTAATTAAAAAAAAAAACAAAAAAAACTTTTTAAGGGTGTTCTTCTTTAAGAACACCCTTTGTTTGCATCTGGTCGCACAGTGGAAAACAGTCTTCTGCATCTGTGCAACTGATTGTTTATATCTTTCTCTTCCATGCGTGTGGAATTTGAATTCTTGAAGACATTTGAACTGTGCTCTGGACCATGAACGGACATGTTTCAAATATGGTTTAGGTACTTATGAAATGTCACAGTTTCACCTACTCGTTCCACAGTCTGTTTGCATATATAGAAGAAACAGAATGTGGAATTCCTAGCTATACATTAATATTCCAAAGTACTGTTATTGGATATTCAGTAGCTATGTTGGTGGCTAAAACTGCAAGCAATAAAGATACGAGGTCTGAAGGGCTCCATAAATATTAAATGTATTTTGAAACAGAAGACTACAGAATTATGATACTGTTTTAGTTATGATGCTCGTTTACTTATGTTTTCACTAGGTGATTAAGCAGAATATTTTTGTTGCACTTGATTATGCATTTCAGTATTATTGGTAGCGACTTAATAATTTAATGTGATCAAAGAAGTCTTTTAAATGTGTCTTTTTGTGGGTAAATTCATTTCTGGTGACAGATGTAGTCAAGAGTTCCTGACCAATATTAGTAACTGGTGCTATACAAATGTAATGTATCCAAAAGTACAAGTGTGACAAGCCTGAGGATCAAATGGAAAAATGTTCAGAACTATACATTTAAAACATGCTCTAACAAGTGGTATTCTATTATGCAAGGGATATAATTTGATTATTATATATTATAATTTACTACAATCAGGAAGGTGAATCAAACAACTTTTGCTTGGTCCTAAAAATGTGTGCAAGGGGCCTATGATTTGAAAACAGCTCAAAGGTAAACTTAATCCACCACTGGCCAGATGTATTTTCTTTGAATATGGGTTTCAATGCCATTCCAGTAAATGTGAGTTTCAAAGGTAGAAAAGTTTTAATGCTAAGTCTGTTTTCATTGTGAGACTATATTACTTTGTTTAGCAAATGTCTATCGGTGTTTGTGCTATAAAATTTGAAATAAAAGTTTAAATTTAAATCTAAATATCTGTAATCATTGTAGAAGTAAAACAGAAAACAGTATGCACACTGACAGTGTTTATGGCAAATGGGAAAAAATGGAGAAATAGCCAAGTAATGGGACACTGGAATGGCTGCATTAGAGGGGATGGGGTACCAAAATTACATGCATTTTGCTTTCATGTACATGTCCAGAATTTTTGACATAAAAAGTTGGCAACCCTACTATACACACATTTCCTACCTATACATAACAGCTTGTCTACATTCACAGTTAAAATGTGCGTCTCATAACTGCATAAATGGCAGCAATAATTTATGATTACAGGTTTGCTTAATAAGATTGCTTTATAGATGAAATTAAAATCATATTTCATGTTGCTAAAGTCTGCATTTAGTACTTTTGGCTATCGAAAGTAAATTAATTCCCTTTTGCATAACTCTTCCACATGCACAACTCACCTAGCCTAATGGAAGTTGTTTTGTTTACCACTCTCAGGGTTACAAGTATTAGCTGCATATTTAAGCACAATTGTAAATACTTTTTTATTAGTCCTGTTGCTCCCACTACTATTAGAGCTATCTGTATCTTTCTTTCACCTTGATCTCATTTCTGCTTACAAATCCTGGTATTTTATTATGATGTGTCTCTCAGTAAGTAAGGCTCTATAACTTTTAAGACTTTGTCTCTGTAAGGATATTGCAATATTCCCAAATATAATTCATGGACAGAATTCAGAATTCTGCAGAAAAAAGGGCTTTGCTTGCTGGGTTGCTCTGTGAGATCAGCTGAAAGACAAAGGTGTAAGTAATATGTATCACTCGTCCAAGAAAGGCCATGAGGGAATCAGAACATACAGAAACCACTTAGATGAAACCCTGCTTGTTGTACATTGTTGTTGCGGAGTTCCTACCTCTTTACATTAACCACACATAATATGATTCTGACACAGTGTTGATGGACATCACTGAGTATACATAGCATTCTCCACCATAAAGGTGTTGTGGTCTGTAATCAGTGAGGATTGAACAGTACAGTGTACACTGGATAATGTGTCTGTACTATACAGAGAATCAGCAGGTGCAGAGGAAAACAGAAGCATAGTAAACGATATGTGTCAAGAATACAAGAAATATGTGGACAGATACCACCACAGTTCTGCTTCAGCTAAATCAACAGATGTACTGAATTTCCCTATTGCAGTGTACTTTGTAAGCATAAATTCAGTACAAATGGTGGTTATGCTACAATAGTGCTACAGATGATAAAAATGACATACTAGCCCAGGCCTTGTGGGAACACAGTCTGATTTTACTAGACTACTAGATGGGGGAGGGCAGAGTCCTTCGTGGCCACCAGTAGTTAGTGGTAATCTAGCATGTCAAAGTTGTAAGTATTCATGTGTGTCCTGTCAGTGAATATCAAACATTGGTCTTCTCCTTTAAACTTGTTTTCTGCAGGTTGGTAAGCCCCCCCACACACACACACCACCAAACTTATATATATATCAACTCACAGAAAAGGATATATTCTGAAACATTGCAGTCTTGGACTTAATACATATATAATTTAGGATTTTCAGCCATTCAATCTATGCATTACAGGGCTCTGCTTTCTGAGTCCTGGGATTTCAAATGATTACCATTATGCTCACCATGGATATTCCATATGGAGACTGCATGATTCCTGCAAGTGGGAGTGATATTGCTGTGCCAGACAAGTATAGATGTAGGGACACCTGTGTAGCACTTAGCAATTGTTCAAACTGTGTTCTAAGGCATCTAATAAATAACTGTACATCTTGCTCACTATAGGTTCAGCAGATGGTACGGAGCTACAGCAAGTTTGCAGACTTGATGACACAAGATAAATCAGTCAGGTATATCCTTGGGACGTGACCTGCTTCCATTGAAAACTGCACTCCTGTCTGCTGTATAGTCACTGCTGTAATCAGAAAAAGTACACTGCAGTTTGATAGCATCCATTCTACAAAGTGAATGGGACCCATAGAGAAGACATAGGAGCTATCGATAATAGTTGGTGAGAGAGTCAGGTATGAAAGAGCAGAGGAGGAATGGAGAGCATTCCCCACTCCCCACTCTGGAATCATAGATAAACTTACTAAGCTGGGTATTAATCCCTACAGCACTCAATGCGTTGCTAACTGGCTTACTGATAGAACCCACACTGTAAAAGTAGCAGACTCCAAATCCAGCTCCAGATAAGTGACAAGTGGAGTACCTCAGGGTTCAGTCCTGGGACCGCTCTTGTTTGGCATCTACTTCTCTGAAGTACAAGCCAACACTAAGGGACTCTGGCTAACAAATTTCACAGATGACTGCAAACTGGGAGCCATTACTGAATCCCCAAATTATGTGGATAGTCTGCAAAAGGGCCTTAAAGAAACAGATGCTTGGTGCCAGAGCCATGGGATCAAGCTCAATGCCAAGAAATGTATAGTTATCCCCTTTGGGAAAAAAACATGTACCTGTGAATTACCATATAGGTGGCAGTACACTAAACACCGAAAGTGTGATAAGATACTTAGGGACACAGGTGGACAGTGGTCTCACCATCGATAACCACATCGCCACAACAGTCAGGAAATCCTTCTATGTGGCACACCTCATCACTAAGGGCTTTTCATCCAGAAAAAAGGAGGTCATTGTCCCACTGTACTCATCCCTCATTAGACCCATTATAGAATACAACGCCCCATTTGGTATGTACCTCTCAAGACATCTGCAACAACTGGAAAGGCTGCAGAAATACCTCACTAAAAGAATCACAGGCCTAAAGCAGATGCCCTACGCTGACCGCCTTAAAAAACTCCAGCTATACTCTGTCGCATATCGTCTACTCAGAGGCGATCTCTGTTTAACATACAAGGCCATGTCAAACCCAGAGCTGTTGGACATGCTACACTTAAAGAAATCCCAATCCCTCAGAGCCACATGCTCCAGGGATCTAAACCTAGTCATCACAATAAACAAAACATGCTTTAGGGATAGGTTCCTGACCCAGAGACTCCCCAGACTCTGGAATAGATTGCCCATACATGTCAAGCAGAGTGCCTCTTTGGCCCTCTTCAAAAGGAACCTTGACAATTGGATGTGAGAAAGGAAATTCACCCTGGGGATTGCGTCAGTTGCCCTGCTAGACAGGGGTCCAGGGAAGTAAATAGTGTGGGAAGAAATAGCCAGGGAATTGTTATGGCTAGGCTTGTATAGGCCCTAGGGCCGATAGCCTAGTACCAACCTATGAACCTATAAGCAGTACACATCAGGAAGCCAGATGACATAACAGCCTGTGAAGAAATGAGGGAGGGCAGAGGGCAGAAGAACATTAGCAGAGGATTAAAGAGGAAAATACCCTTGTGGGTCATTACAAGGGAAGGTGAAAGGGAGGCAGTATGAGAGGTAGTCAAAAAAACAAGAACAAAATGAAGGAGGCGTGATGGAAGGATACGGGCAGATTGCAGAGACAAGGGAAGAAATGGAGGTAGATACTGGAAGAGCCAAAAGAATGAAGAAAATGAAGCACTCAGTAGATGGAATAAGAAGAGTGTGACAGGGACAGCCCAGTGACTATGGCTTGTAGGAAGAGAACTCAGGGCTCTGGGACAATATTAGTTCATACAGGGAGGGAGGAAGGCTGCTAGCCAAGATATTGTCGAGGACTTGATGAAGAGCAGCTGAAGATAAAAAGGCTGGAAATGGGGGGAGGATGATATAGACTGAATATGAAGGAAATGAGCAAAACTGCCAAACAGAGAAAAGGGTGGTGGCAAATGGAGACTCAGTTATTCAGGAGATGAGGAGTCCTGGCAAGGAAGCAGGAGAGACCAGGTTACAACTTAGGGCTCCTCCTAATAAGTCATAAGAGGAGTGATCACCAGTTGTGAAGAGTGGATGCAAATTATGCATGTATCAGCATGAATGACACATAGGAGATACAACAGATGTGTTAGAAAATAGGGCCAGGGAGTTTGTTGACAGATGCTAAGATAGGGTTTAGGCAGTAGCATTTTCTGAGGTGATAACTGTGCTAGAAGCTAGCAAACATACGAAGGAAGGAAAATATTAAGGCATGTAATGACTAAGTAGTTCAATGGACAAGGGAAAAGGGCTTGGGACTTGTAAGAGGACTGGGGGAGACTTTGCAGAGAGACGAGATCTTTGTAAGTAAGAAGCTCCATCTTAGCTCAGAAGTGACACTGGTGTTAACGCTTGTCTCAGTGTTTCTGCCTTTATACAAACATGGAAGGGACAGTCACAGAAACAGAAGAGTGAGTAACTACTCAGGAAGATGACAGAAGAAGAAAGTAGATATATAGCACAGCAAAGTATAAAACAGAGATGGCAAGTGGGTAGGGCAATGGGTAAGCTACAAGCAAAGATGCAAGATGGGAGAGTGGGTATTGACTGTATCACAGAAACACTGGCCAATGACGAGAGAGGTGGGATGTATCGGAGCTATGGTGCAGGTTGTTCAGGCAAGACAGACAGGGCAAGGATGGAGGCATGGTCTAGGTTGATCACTGCAAGCCACATAATCAAAATACACTACTGTCTGAAAAAGATAAGGAGAGGCAAAAAAGTGAATTTGGTTTTCTGTAAGGCAAAGCCCTGCATATTCCTCCAAATAGAGAGAGTTGTGCCCCCTGCACTTCCATGCTTAACATAACCATCTCTGTGGTTAGTCTGCATCAAGATAAAGGGAAAACATTTAACATTTTAAGTTTTTTTATTGAATATTTTGTTTAAGATTGATATGTATTTTATCCTTGTGGCACAGAACCACTTGTATTACTCCCATAAAAAATGGAATAGTGAATCTATATAGAAGAGGTCATCACTTGCAAGATCAGAAGAAAGATGGAGCCAACCCCACCCCCATGCAGGTAACAAGGGAATGGTTAGGGATAAAACACAGGTAGGTGCTCAAGCTAAGGAAGAGGAAGGAGTTGTGGTGAATTTATACAATATACTGGCCCAGAAATATCAAATTCAGAGGATGAAAAACTGGTGGAGTGAATGAAGAAGCAGGGTGCAACAAACAGTGTTCTACTCACAGGTGATCTGGCTTCACCAGCAGTAGACAGGGACATTCTGATCTCCCAGGTAATGAGGGACTAGGAGCTAACCAGGGGCGACTCGTGCTATCGGACTGCAGCCCTTCCAAGAAAAAGATTGAAGTGTAATGGCATTTGAGATGAATTAAAAAAAAGTATTAATATTTTTTTTGTGTTATGTTGTGTATAACATTAATGATGATGTGCTTCTGAGCGAGTCCACAAAGTCCCAGAACTCGAACTGCACATGCTCATCGAGTTTCGTTTTTTTTTTTTTTTTTTAGAACGTAACTATCTACTATCTGGCTGCTGCAAAGACAGTCCAGATTAAAGAAAAGGCATCAGTGTGATGCCCAGAAGTCTATGTGGTTTAACCGCACAGTAAATTAGAAGGGGGTTTAGACTGCCACGTCTGCAGGCATGTATGTGACGTGGACGGCTGGATTGCTACTGATTGGTTCTTACTATTTTCTCAAAAAAGAGAGTGAGAAACAATCAGTGGTATTAGCACAGCAGTACTGTACTTGTCTCTTGTGTCTTGTCTTAGGAAGAGGATTGATGGTGGATGTGGATACCGGCGTTGTCGTTGGTTGGTGAAAGTTTTCGGTTTGCACTCAGACTGAGAGAGGAAAAGAAAGAGCATTTAGTTACTTTCTTCGTGACCTGAAGAAGAAGAGATAAACTGAGGTAGGTGCCGGACTTGGCTGGCTCTGTATAGCATCACCATGCTTACCAACAGTATACATAATTAGTGATAACATGGAATGCATATTGGGTACTGCAAGATGCTTATGATGAAATAATTGCTTAAGAAGCTCAAGTAACTGGAAGAAAATGTGAAAGAACAAAAGCTGCAAGTACAGGTGAATGTTTTGAATCTGTTTGGTGTAACTGGTTGACGTGGTGGTTGAATAAAGATCTTGATATATACCAGTATGGACTTACATTGGTAAGTTCACGTTTAACAAACTTGGTAAATTTTTAGCAGCTAATGCAGGATGTGTGTGGTAGATCAGGGCCTTTGGCAGACATTTTGTATTTTGCTCTAGCAAAGGCCTTTGATTCAGTGCCACATAAGGAATTTTTGAAAACAATGAGGAAACTTAAAGTTAATAGTTACATCTGTAGAAGGATATGTAAATTGTTGAGTGAGGGCAAACCTGAAAAATTAGAATTGTAGACTCTCTGTCACAGACTAAGTCTATAATTGGCACCCAAGAGGGATTGATGTTCAGACCAAAGCTGTTTGCAATATTCATACCAGAGTTTCCATATCAGGAAGGCACATGAGTTAGGACATTTGCAAATGACATTAGGGTGTGGTTTTGTGTGTGTGTGTGTTGGGGGGGGGTAACAAGTTTGATAGATAAACTGGATTACAGGGAATTATGGATATGACTGAGGAGTGTGCAAGTAATACTAATATGATATTCAATGCTAAGAAGTCAAAGATCCTCTGTGCAGCAGATAGTAGGCATATCACCATGGACAGTACAGTAGAGGACCTTTATCTCACTGTTGATAACAGCCTGTGATTTGATAAAAATCTACAAATTGTAATAGGGAAAACATACTCAGCCATAAATGGCATATTACATGGATTACCTAGCTTGGATGTTGAGGTGTTACTGCCTATCTACAAACCAGTGGTAAGACCTAATATTGAATATTGTACGACAGTGTGCAATTACAACATGTATCAGATCTATAGGTTAGAAAGAATCCAAAGGTGGTGTAAAAAACAAATTATCAAGATATGGCATTTTTAATAAAAATAGATTCCAGATATTATGCCTGTTTAAAAGAAGTTAAAGGCTCAGTTAACCTGATTTATAAATAAATTTTGACATACTTGTTGCACCCCACTCCGCCATGTAGTGACTCTGGATGTGTCCAAGCAAGGCAAGGAGCAGTTATGCAGTGTAAGTGTGCAGAGTATCCCCCCATCCAAGGTAGACACAAGTACTACAGTGGCTTTTCATCTGTCCTTGATTTTGCAGAATGTTCTGGTTTTCTGTCATATTTTTTATACTGTTGATTTATGCTTCTTATTATTCAGAAAATGCATGTTGTTGTAGTCCCTGTTGCTCTCTGTTTAAGTGGCACTGCTTTAATGACCATCAGGTAAGCTTGTCTGAGATTGTAAGATGCAGGTAAGCTTTAATAAGCATACTGTTAAAGAATTACCAAACTTGAAAGCCTTTTTGTTGCTGCCATGCAGAGATTATTTACATAACTAGATAACATATAAGCCTTAGGTATTGAAATGCATATGACAGTATTTGTAATAAAGGACAGGATTACAGTATTTTCAGAAGCTCATTACATTTGTTGGAGACTTTCAGTCATCTTTGCAGGCTTTACCCATAAACTAAACAGCATGCCAATCTATCATGTGTGGTCCATAACCTGTGCAATAATCATTTAAGCAATTTATCTTGAGGTTGTTTCTTGTTTGCTGTTCATTTTTCACCTTGCTCACGTTTTCCCCATGAAACAAGCAGATAGTTATCAGGCAGCAGGTCTTTTTTGGATAAGAAACATTTTTACAAGTGGGGGTATCACAGAGATTGCTACTTTCAGCATGTTGCTTGATACTTTTATAAAGCTGAATATAAATTTTAATTAGAACTGCAGTGCAAGGAGAAGTGGTTTGAGTTGAGTGCTGCTTGTTTTTTATATTTGATTTTGACTGGCATTCCAGTAATATATTTAAAAAGTAATTTGTTTTTTCATGCCTCACAACTTTTTTGTTTCCATCTAGATATTAAGTAAGCTGTCATGTAGCCAATGCATTGAAATATTTTTTCTTCTACACTTCATTTGTCTTAAATGGACACTCATAATGACGGTTTGGCACCCAGGGCAGTGTATTTAATTAAAGTCCCAGTTTTTGTGGTTTTGAGCACAGCTCTGCCCCTTTCTAGTTGGTCACACCCCTTCCTGTCGGCCTCACCCATTCACTTGTCTCCAGCAGCCCCCCTTTGATTTGAAGTCACTAGCCTCTGGAGCTAACTGAGGTCTTGGATCATGAGGCATTCAGTCAGATGCTGCAAGACCAAACCAAAAATTACAGAGTCCTGGATGTAGTCATAACTAATGCAGCAAACATTTCGGATGCCATGGTGAGGGCACAGTTAGCCATCAGTGATCACACTTTATGCTTTTGCAGTAGGGGAAGGGTATCAATGCAAAAATAAAGATGATGGTGGTAGATTTTAGGAGAGTGGATTATGCTGCACTTGAAATAGTGGCATGCATGAGTTAGGAACCTTGAGGCAGTGATGCACAGTTATAGCAGGAATGAGCTGTGGGATTGTAGAGTACCGAGGACTATGGACAAGGTTTGGGGCATAGACAAAATGGGAAAAAGAGGAAAGACCAATATGGTTACATAGATAGGTGAGACTTCCAATTAAAGCAAAACAGAGGACATTCTGGAGCTGGAAGGAGGTGTAGAAGAGAACACAATGAGCCATGCAGAGCAACAGAGGATGTGAGGGCAGGAATGGTACATGTTAAATGGGAGATGACCGAGATGGTCAAAAAGGAAGCAAGATCTTTATAATATTTTACTTTATGTATGTATTCCTGTATGTACCTGTGTATGTATGTACTTATGCTATACAGCCTAAAATACAGAGGGACAAAAGGCAGGCTAACAGTGGAGTTACTGAATGAATACATTACCTCAATGTTGACAAAGGTAAGAGAGTGGAGAACACCATGTTGAGAAGTATGCATGGCAGAATGAAAAGGGCTATAGATGTGATAGGAAGGAGGGTGCCGCGAGGTAAATGATTGCTGTAAGGCAGGTTAAGGCAATGGGATTAAATAGCTGTCTCTCAAATTCCACAGCAATCTGATCAGTTTGCTTCTGGATTCTCTGATGGGGCTGTTGAACAGATCCCTGAAAACTGTAGAAGTGCCTGAGAAATGGGTAAAGGCAGGAGTGGTATTATACAAATGGTGGAGCAGGAATCTGTAAATTAAAGATTTTTTAGCCCAAAATATGTAGAAGGGAAGGTCATGTAGAGAAAAAATGAGCAAAAGACTGTTGCTTTTCTTGGGAGGAGGGGCAATGTCCAGGTCAACAACTATCACAGTTTTATGGTCTAAAGCAGCTGTCAGTATGGTCTGATCTACTTTCATGACTAAGCACAGGAGAATTTCATATCATTATGTCTCTGGATATGGTTTATCTGAAGGTCATAGGATTCATCATAGGAGTTTCAAGGCAATTTAATTCTGTGACCATCAATGTCCAAGGCTGTACACCCTTTCTCAAGGAGTGCTAGGCCAATTAGTCCTCAGGTACATTTGAGATAAATCCAAAAACAGAAGCTCGCGAATGCAGTTTTTCAGTGTAAAATGCTCAGAAATCAAACAAATGCAAAGGTATGCCTCACAGCACAAAAATATAGTGAAAATGATTTTATTTTTGGTCCATAGTCTCACAGATAAACCGTTTTCAACACAAGGCCTTCATCAGTATTTATGTACTGGATGGTGTTTTTGTGTAAATTTGAGATACCCATACAGTCATGTAGGTCCCTGCTTGAAGGATGATAATGCATTTTGCTGCTTAACCTGCAGAAACAACTTATGCTAGAAATAGGAGGCACTGCATAATTGGTCTGTATCTCTGTTCATTCTTTATATATGATGGTGAAGATTTAGGCCTCTGAGCCTCATGTTTGCTAAGCTATTACACTTGTGGAGATACAGGAAATCCATGACAACAGGGTCTCTAATGGCAAGGTAAGGGGAAAAAAAAGATCATCCCTCAACAGTGTAAAAGATATTGAGGCATGGTAAGGGAAAAAAAAAAAGATCAACCCTCAACAATGTATAAGATACTGAGTAAAGGGATAAAGAATCTGGCCTCTCTTGGTAGCTCAAGGTCTTTAGTTATGATCCTCTATCAAATCTACTTAACTTTTCTAGTTGTTTGATATGTTGAGTGAAGTACATCCTGAGGACGACATTGAACCCTATAATTGGTCTAATCAGTGCACAATTTAAGGATATGATGACAGCTTTAAATCTGGATGTTATACCCTTGGCTATTAGTTGAATGAAGAAGAATTGTACAAGAAAGATTTTCTGGCTACAATTGCCACATGATGATTGGAGAGGGAACCTTGAAGCCAGGTACCCAGGTCCTTAACTACATTTTCATTTAGTGACGGAGCATTCTCTCTACTATTTTTGAAGTCAGGAGTTAATTGTAAAATGGAATAATACTATACTTTTTTTCACATTTCATTTGAGCCCATTTTCAGTGCACCAGGTTTTAACTAAAGTAAGTTATTTTTGTAGGGTGCAGGTGGAAGAGGAGCTCTTAACAGTAACATCCAACTTGTAACCATCTGCATACTTAATCAGTGGTCTTGGTTCTCAGTTTTGAAGATCAGAGAAGTAAATGGCAAAAAGGAAAGAGCCCAGTAGAGAGCCCTAGGGGACTCAACTGGTTACCTTCTTTTTTTTTTCAGATGAGACACACACACACAAACTATGTCTTTTTAGACAGTTTGCTGTCTATCACATACAGATCTATATTTATAACATTTGGCTTGCTTACAATGTCTGCGTGGAGTATGGTCTCAAACACTTTGGCAAGGTCAAAGTATGCTGTGTAAACAGCATGACCATGGTCAACAGCCTATATGACTCACTCTCAAAGAAGTTAACTAGACTTGATAGGCAGAATCTCCCTTTGATGAAGCCAAACTGTTGAAGGTCTAGCCTAATGAAAGTTCTGATATCATAATTAATGAGGTCCATTATGACACACTCTGGCTTCTCTCCATAGCTTTAAAGACTGATACCATAAGGCTGGTAAGTCTATAATTACTGGGGCCCATGGTGGGGTCACTCACGTGGAGGGACATCATCACCATGGTGTACTAAAATCCAGGAGGAATGTCACCAAGGCCTCTGACTAAGCCCAGCACAAAAACTGCAGGAATAAGAAGTATGCCAGAACTGCATTGCTGCATGCTGAACTATAAGAAACAAAGAAGTGTAGTAAGAGGGAAGTCAGGAGTACTGGATGTGACTATTGCAGTACCCTAGACATCAGTCCTGGGTCTTCATTTTTTTTTTTTGAGTCCGTAAGTATTTTTGATTCAGGCATATTTAAGTGACTAGAGACATTATCAGTACTTTTAAATGTCACACAAAGGCAGGTACATCATTGGAAGATGGAAAGAACAGTTAGAGAGGGGATTTAGAAAAGGTGAACATAGTGTATAAAGATGTAAAGCAGTATAAGTAGCACACCTGCGCCACAAAACCAGTGATATGAAGTATCAGCTAAGGATGTGGACCTGATGGTGACAGAGCCAGAAACAGGTGTAGGTGTATTGACCATAGAGAGAATGGACCATCATTAGTAAAGTGAGAAGAAAATGGCAGAAGCAAAGAGAAAACTATTGTGTATCCTCAGGAGGGAGACTCCAAAAGCAGGCAGGTAATGTTCCTGCTCTACCTATTGTTTTCAGGTTTGGAGTCAATGAAGATCAGGGACATTAGAGTAGTGCACTGAGTACAGAGGAAAGCTACCAGAGAGGTATAAGAGATGAGGGAAAAGCTACAAATGATATGACTTTGGATGCTTTTCAACATAGACCAGAAGAAGCAGAGGACATGATATGGATGCATAGGTTTGTGCTGTGGAACAAGGATTTTTAGGCAGTACACTGTAGGCATAAACTTCTCCCTGAATCAGTAAACCTCTTCCCAAAAGGGACTGTATACTCATGGAATATATTATATTGGCTTCATGAGCCACAGCTGAACTGTGTGGGCAGCATGACAGGTACCACTAACAGAATAGTATGTGGCTGTCTGTCAGTAATGCTGCCTTTGCAAAACAGATAGTGTATGTCACACAGCCACATGTGAAGGCATCATGAATACTGCCAGGATACTGAAATCATATGTTGCTGATGATGCCATCAGCACTACATATGACCTATCCCTTCATGAAATCATATATTTTTCAGCAACATACATATGTTTATATGCTATTCATGTGTGCTATCTATAGATCCAAGGAATATGAGTAAGTGGTCTATGTGATAATATACCAATCTGTCCATTGTACTTCTGGGGAACCATATGTGCTCACTATGTTGTTGTAGTATGATATCTAGAAACCTTTTTAGCATACATAATGCTGACATCTGCAATTGAGTAAAAATATCATCCATCATGCTATAGTATGTGCCATTTACCAGGATATTATATATGCCTCATACATGTCTTGTGAGGTAATCACAGGATCCAACTGCAGCAGTCTGGTGGCACTCTGTATATTACTAGTCTACAATCTCCTGTTCTATATGGCTCTGAGATGCTACCTACTCAGTCATGCTTCACAAAGCTGTGCCTTTTCCATGGTTCTAGGTCTGTGTGGTTCTGGTTTAGCAATTTAATCACTACTCTTAACCTCTGTCTGCTGGTATGTTGCTATTTTTGTGTGTGTAGTGTTAACTATTACTTTCATGTTCAGCACTACTGTTAATGAGATGTGACACTAGCACAGCAGGTATAATTTATGTACTACTGTGTGTACACTAATAACACAGAGTAACACAGTAGGTATTATTCATGTACTACTCCGTGTGTATGCTAATCACACAGAGTAACACAGCAGGTATTATTTATGTACTACCATGTGTGCATGCTAATCACACAGAGTAGCACAGCAGGTATTATTTATGCACTACTCTGTGTGTACACTAATCACACAGAGTAACACAGCAGGTATTATTCATGTAATACTCTGTGTGTATGCTAATTACACAGAGTAGCACAGTAGGTATTATTTATGTACTGCTGTGTGTACTGTATGTACACGAATGACGCAAAGTAACACAGCAGGTATTATTCATGTACTACTCCGTGTGTATGCTAATCACACAGAGTAGCACAGCAGGTATTATTTATGAACTACTCAGTGTGTACACTAATCACACACAGTAGCACAGCAGGTATTATTTATGTACTACTATAAGTGTATGCTAATCACACAGAGAAACACAGCAGATATTATTCATGTACTACTCTGTGTGTATGCTAATCACGCAGAGTAGCACAGCAGGTAGTATTCATGTACTACTCTGTGTGTACGCTAATCACACAGAGTAGCACTGTCAGAATTATTCATGTACTACTCTGTGTGTATGTTAATCATGCAGAGTAGACAGCAGGTATTATTCATGAATTACTTTGTATGCTAATCAGCCAGAGTAGCATAGCAGGTATTATTCATGTACTACTCCGTGTTGTACGCTGAATACACAGAGAAGCACAGCAGGTAGTATTCGTGCACTACTCTGTGTGTACACTAATCATTCAGAGTAACACAGCAGGTAGTATTCATGCACTACTCTGTATATATGCTAATCACACAGAGTAAGTAGCACAGCAGGTAATACTGATGCATTACTCTGTTTCTACACTAATCACACGGAGTAACACAGCGGGTATTATTTATGTATTACTCTATGTGATTAGTGTACTCTGTACACCAACCTGTCTGACTTCACATAGATCATTTTATTGAATCATAGACCTTCTCAATGGCTTCACAATGCATGTCATCTTTTTCATACTACAAATGATTTCTAAATCCTAGCTATATATATTTCACTAACACCATCACATTCCTTTATCATTGCATAACATTTCTGCTAGGCATTACTCACAATATTGTATAAGCTTTAATTGTAATATAATTAACAGAGGGGTATCATGCATATTTCACACCCATATGCATGCCGTTTTATTTATACTTAACAAGATATTTAAGAAGTGGGTGACCTAAATGTGTAAAAATTAATGAAAAGTATTGCTTGTTTTGCTGTTGTAAACCTCTTTGTAATTTGATCATTATCAACTCTGGACCTTGGGAACAAGGAACAAAAGGCATTTGAATTGAATGCATGAACAAAGAGAATGGTTAAGAAAATGCAGAAAATAAACATGGCTATTCTCTCTCTGTTTTTTTCTGCCAAATAAAACAATCTTTTCCAGATTTTAAGACTGAAGGCAAAACAATAGACATTGCTAGCTGAGGTTACTATCAGATTATTTGTAACTCAGCTTTAGGGAAAATGTTCATAAAATAAAAATAAAATGGTGTAAACTAAAACATGTTGACAATATGTAATGGTAAGCCAAAATCTGTTTGAAAGTTAGCATGACATTTATTAATGTTATCAAAGCAAAAATTAACATAGCTCAAAAATGTCCACAAAACACACCGAAGAAAACAAAAATTGAGAATGACAAAGTATAGTGCTATGCAAATAAGGATATGTGTTGTAAACGTATGGTGTCTCAAGTCAAAGCGTTAGGCCCTTCACCCTCTCCGTA
Source organism: Protopterus annectens (assembly GCF_019279795.1). Taxonomy (NCBI): domain Eukaryota; kingdom Metazoa; phylum Chordata; order Ceratodontiformes; family Protopteridae; genus Protopterus; species Protopterus annectens. The sequence goes on from NC_056731.1 coordinate 830,527,156, forward strand.
CTGCAGAGAGGTGGAGCCTTGATTAGGTCATGGAAGACTAGGTTTGATTCGTGAACATGGTCTTGGAAGAGTTGGCTAGGGTATTGGGAAAGATTGACAGTTTACTGGCTTTCATAGTCACGAGGAGGGGAGGGAATTCCAGGATGCATCTTCAGCTCACGGTGAAGACTGGAGACTCCAGCTCTGTTGCAGGTGTAGGAAACACTGACAGATCATTGGCAGACAAAAAATATTCCACTTTTGTCACAGTGTGTTTCAAGTATAAGGCAGGACTGTGGGTAGGCTGCTAAGAACAAAACAATTCAAACTACCCAAGGATGACAGCTTGCTTTGGTTTGAATCTTTCCTCAGCTTGTAACATGACTGTAGCAAATGGCAGAACAAATGAGTCGGCAGAGTGAGGAAAATGCTTGATAGTCAGGGATGGGGGGAGCAAAATCTTATTTAAAAATCAAAAAAAAACCTTCCAACCTTCAAAAGTGATTGTGATAATGATTAAAATCACATTGCTATATTTCATTGTGACTGTCAGTTAATGTATATTGTATTTTAAAACTGGAATCTAAACAGTGATATTTCAGTAATAAGGCAAATTTATTTTTTCTTAATTCCTTTTTGTTACTCAAATAAGATAAGCTTGAATAAGTGAAAAACAGGTCTAACGTGCATCACTGGGCTATACTCACTCATTTATACTGCTTTTTGAAAATAGCAATGCCCATTAGTTTAGCCTGTCTTTGAAATCGCTTCAGGCTTTGTGAGGAATTGCTTCTCTTACTACATGTCAGGCTTAGATACACAGGCTAGGATTCCTGAGCATGTCCTGTAGTTCATGGAGGTGTTACATTTTATTCAACAGGAACAAAGAAGTGAAAAACAATTTTCGATTCAGGAGACAAGTGAATCACAAAGTCAGGCCTACACGTACTGCTACCTGTCTCCCATTTTGATAATATAAGCAGAGAGGTAGGCAAACCATTTCTCTGCTAGTCAGCCTCAGTTATACTGTATCCACTAGCAATTGAGCCATAGCCAGGTGTACAACAAAACATATTGGTGTGCACTACATGTGTCTGGCTCCTGTGATCTGTTTAGGCAAAGACAATGTCTGGGGGCACTGCATAGGATGGACAGGGCAACAAGGTAAGGGGTCAGAATCCAACATTCTACTTAAAGTTAGTGGTCATCCACCCACCCTACTATGCTACAGTAGAAGACACTAGTTGGAAGGGCTGGTATATTAATCTAATGATGATATCTTGACTGAGTTAATCTTATAGAAGCAGAACAACAGGACAATCCTCTCACAGTCATCAGACTGGTATACGCAAGCCAGATTCAGCTGCTTACTCCCAACCCCACTGGTTGATTTCTCTAGCACCTGAGACCACTTACCAAGCCTGGGTTACCAGGGTGCAGTCATCCCCCTTCACCACAGAGCTGCCCTACAATGAGGTCTGAATATGAAAGAGACATTGACCCCATAAGGGCTTATATTATATTTTACATGATGGCCGTGTTCTTTCATCATATAAATTTGTCTTAAAAATGTTTTTATCCTTTTCTGCAATTTAAGGCATACACACCTGTGACATGACTGTAGTGATGTAATCTGAGAAACTTTAGGCTGTCTTCCATATACAGGGAATGAAAGAAAATGTTTGAGTCTCTGTGTATGAATGTTTCTATCTCCAAAATACCATATTTAAATGAAATTCTCAGGTAAAGTTTTTGGGATAATTACCTTATAAACATCTTTAGAGTATGCTGACAGTCTCAAAGAAAAATGAACAGTTGTATCTTGAATTCTAATGAAATTAAATACTTTTTAAAATCATTCTGTATGCCTCAACATACAAAAATGAACAAAATAATACTTTTATTCTATATGTATTTATTTGTTGTGTTTGTTAACAGGATAGATGGTATGTTCTTTATTTATTTTTGTGTTTGTTAATCAGGTAGGTGGTTTGATCCTTGGATCCTTTTCAGCCACAACCAGGATGTACACAATACATAGGTTCATAGGTTGATACTAGGCTATCTGCCCTAGGGTATTTACAAGCCTAGCCAGAGTGTGTTTGCGTTTCACCACCCTTCTTAGATTAGTTGACTGTGCCTCTGTATAGTAGGTTACAGAAGATAGCCTATTTAAGGTTAATTTACCGTGCCTCTGTCTAGCAGTGACACAGAAGAGATCCCAGGGGTAAACTTACGATCTCCCATCCAAACGTCAAGATTCTTCTTGAAGAGGGTCATTGAGGGGCTCTGTTTGACATGGATTGGGATTTTGTTCCAGAGTGAGGGGAGCCTCTGGGATATGAATCTGTCCCTCCAGCATGTTCTATTTATTTCTGTGGTGAGGTTTAAGTCACTGGAGCATGTAGTTCTGATGGATTTGGATTTCTTGAGGTGGAGCATGTCCATTAATTCTGGGTTGGACATGGCTTTATACTTCAGGCACTGATCGCCTCTGAGTAGGCGGTAAGCAACTGAGTAGAGCTGGAGTTTCTTTAGCCTAACTGCGTAGGGCATCTGTTTGAGTCCCTTGATCCTCTTGGTGAGGTACTTTTGGAGTCTTTCTAGTTGTAGCAGGTGTCGGGTAAGGTACATCCCAAATGGGGCATTGTATTCAATTATGGGCCTGATGAATGATGAGTAGAGGGGCACAATGACCTCTCTTGATCTAGATGTGAACCCCTTCGTGATAAGGTGGGCTATATAGAATGTCTTTCTAACCACTTTGGCAATGTGATTGTCAAAGGAGAGATTGCAATCTACTTGGGTCCCCAAAATCCCTAATTACTTCTTCTGTACTTAATGGATTACCACCTATGTGGTAATTTGTGGGCACTTTGTTTTTCCCAAAGGGGATGACTATGCACTTTTTAGCATTTAGCTTTAGGCCATGGCTCTGGCACCAGTTATCCATCTCTGTGAGACCTTTTTGGAGGATGCTTGTGTCAGCTGGCGAGTCGATTATGGCCCCCAGTTTGCAGTCATCTTCAAACTTTGTCAGCCATAGTCCTCCTGTCTTAGCCTGTACCTCAGAGAAAATATATACCGAACAAGAGAGGTCCCAGGAGCCTTGTGGGATGCCACTTGTAACTGGTTTAGCGTCTGACATGGCACCTGCAATTCTGACCATGTGGGTTCTATCCCTAAGCCAGTTTGCAACCCATCTTGTGACAGAGGGGTTGATATTTAAGCTGGTGAGCTTATTTATGATGCCTGAGTGGGGTATTGTGTCGAAGGCTTTTGCAAGGTCAAGGTAGGCTGTGTGGACTACCTTTCCTTCGTCTATGGCCTTGGTGACTGTTTCAAAGAAATTGACCAGGTTCAAGAGGCAAGATCTGCCCTTAACAAAGCCGAATTGGGTAGGATCCAGTGTTTGGAGGTTCCTAATGTTTTTGTTTATGAGTTCCATGATGATACGCTCCATAGCTTTGCAGACCAGGCTAGTTAGGCTTATAGGGCGATAGTTTCCGGGGTCCGTTGTGGCACCGCCTTTATGGAGTGGGACCACTATTGCTGTACACCATTCTTTGGATACATATCCTGTTGTAAGGCTGAGACTGAACAGTGATTTTAAGTGAGGGTTCAGTTCATCTTGGAGCTCATGTAAAACACAGCCCGGGACACCGTCCGGTCACATTGATGCTGTGTTTTTTGCTTTGGAGAGGGCAGCTCTCACCTGTGCATCTGTAATGTCAGGGAGGCTACACTCTGTTGGGATAGTCATGTGCTCATTTGGTGGGGGGGAGTTTGCACTAAACCTGTCTGCCAGGATGTTGGCAATGTCTGTGGGTTCAGTGTATTTTTTGTCATTTTGCACTAACTCAGAGCATATCTGGGAGTTTCCACCCAGGTTTCTGACATAACTAAAGAAAGCCTTGTGATTATCTTTAGCGTCTTGTGCAATTTTTCTTTCGAAGCTAGCCTTAGATGATTTTATGAGGGATTGTAGTTTCTTGCTAGTACTGATCAGAGTTGCCTTCCCTTTCAGGGATTTTGCTCTATCATATAGTAGCTTCCTCCTTCTGTTGTACAGCTTATTTATGGCTGGGGTCCACCAGACAGGTCTCCTGCCTTTGGAGGGGTGTGTCTTGGTTTTATTTGGGATAGCACGATCCATGCATTCCTGTAGGTATCCATAGAATGCGCTTGTAAAGGATTCTGTGGTTTGGGCTGTATTTTCCACTGGCCCTGGGGCTTTGAAGGATTCCACCTCAGTTTTGAGAAGTGGGAAGTTTGCTTTTGAGAAGTTTTTGACCGTGGTTTCCTTTGCTGGGAGGAGGGGACAGGATATGGATGTCCATAGTGATTAATTTATGGTCAGATCTTACCAATGAGGGGTATACCTCTGGTATGGAACATAGAGTCCCCATGTTGGTGATGATCAGGTCCAATATGTTTTCCCCCTTTGTGGGAGTGGTGACCAGTTGTTCCATAGCATTTGAGTTTATAAATTCTAGAAACCATTGGTTTAGGGTGTTGGGGCTTGAGTAGTGCTCCCAGTCTATGTTTGGGTAGTTAAAGTCACCCAATATAATGGTGTTTGGAGAGACCCTCATATTTTCCAGTGTCTTCAGGAAAGCCGAGTGGGGTTCCTGAGTTTGGGAGGGTGGTCTGTAGCAGGCTACAAACTGGAAGGCAGTTTTGCCCACTGTTAGTTGCACATAGATGGTCTCAGATGCTTCGTGCAGTGCCACGAGCCTGGAGGTATGGGTATCTTTGATGAATATGGTACTCCCCCTCCTCTTGTGGTTCGGTCTGAGTTTTGGGGCTGAAAAGCATGGTATGAGGTATAGCCTGGTAGTGCTGGGGTGCTCTCGGAAGCCTTGAACCAGGTTTCTGTTACTGCACAAATATCAATATTCTCCATACTAAGGAGAGCCTCGAGTGCGTGCATCTTGAGGTTTAGACTTCTGGCATTGAGCAGCATTACCCTTAGTTTTTTTTTCCTTGTGTTGTCTAAGCAGGTGGGTTTGTCTTTTAAGCCTTGCCTAAAAAAGGCACTATAGGGGTGGCAAAAGCCTTGGCCAGTATTCAAAAACCCAGGGGTGACAGGTGCAAGCCATCCCTAGTGAAGCAACGTGGCTTGGCAAGCATGTCATCCCAGGCTGACAGACACTGGATCCCCTTTGAGTGACACCAATACTTTAGCCAGTTGTTGAAATTAATAATTTTGTCTTTATACTGTGGTATCATTCTTGGTGAGGGTAAGATGCTACTCAAGGTCAGGGTCATACCGGCCTGGGCCACATGATCAGAGAGCTCCTCTATGTCTCTTTTCATGTAATCCAGGGAGGTACGTCTCAGGTCATTCACACTAGCATGGACAATGACAGAGTCATATTTGTACTTGCTTTGGAGTGACCTGAGTGCTTGTGTTATGTGGCGAATCCTGGCACCCAACAGGCAGCTTACAGTGACCTTCTCCTTGTTCAGCCTGGTGAGAGGGACGTCAGTGTGTCTGACAATACAGTCACCTATTACAAGTGTATTAGGTGTGTTGTTTAGCCTTAAGGGCTGTGACTGTGCGGCACACTGACTTTGTGAACTATGTGATACGTGGGTATTGTTGTGGGGTAGCAGTTGCTTGGATGTCTGCTTTGGAGGTCTCTGTTGCTTGGGCAGATTTTTATTTAGAGCCTCCGAGTATGTTTTTGTGTGTTTATGTGTTTGGTTTGCTGTTGCGATAGGTCTATGTGAGACTGGATTTGTGGTGTGTGTGATTACCTTCTCCTCCAGAATGACCGTGCCAGTACTATGTTGAGAGAGCTCAGCCTCCAGTTTGGCTATATAGTTGCATCTCTCACATATATTTGAGCTTGTTGGGAAGAGGAGAGGGTGGTCTGCGTACATAAGGCAGTTGTAACATTGCCTCAAGATTCCCATATTCACCAGCTGGACTGGAGAGTAAACCTGAAACTGACTTTTGGACATGCCAGAATAGTATAAGGAATTACTTTTTGACTTGATCAAAAAGGGCCAATAGGCAGCCAAGTACTTAAAGGGAGTATAAGAGGGTGTAGTGCTTTAGTTTATTAGTGCTTACTTATAAGACACTTATCCTAGCTACTGCTGGGTTTTAGAAGGAAAGTAGAGTGCTTACTTTGAGATTTGGAACAGTTCTAAGGGAAAAAGTGAAGAGCAGACTTTGTGGAGCCAGGAAAAGTTTAAACCTGATTAAGTGGCGCTGCTCGATGCTGCACTATGTGCAAAACCGCGCAAAATAGGGTTTTAAGAGAGGGGGATCAAGGAGTTTGGAAATGACCCAAAATGGCCAATAAAACTACAGTTTCTAGGCAGTAACCACTCCCACAGGGGCAGGCAGGCTGTTCAGTGTTTACCACTGCCACTGATGAACACAGAGACTTCCCTTTAGCCCAAGCAAGCAATGGCCTCCAAGAAATATAACAAGTTACATAGTTCATGGCATATCCGTGGTATTTAAGTACAACAAAATATTTAACAAGATTACAGAAACAAGTATATTCTCTTGTAGCCACACTGATTTATGATATTAACAGTACACAGATGAAAATAGTAAATTCAGTAATACATACTATTTTAAGTCACATTTCTAAATATAATATAGTTTTGTTTCTGATAGCTCTTATGTGTATTCTGCAAACAACGGGAATTATTCTTTTATTTTGAACTCACACTTTGAGACTCAGAAAAATGCTCGCTGTGATTGTGTTGAGCCAATCATTGTTTACCTTTTGGGCTGATGCTACTCTGGGCTCATTAACAATGATCAAGGTGAAAATGCTGTGTGGAACAGCAGCAAATTAAAAAAACCACTAGCAGCCAGAGGTGGGGTTGTGGTGAGGGAATGTCTTCCCCAGTGGTGGCTGAGAAATACAACAAGAAAAGTGTGCGATCATGGCACATGCATGCATGTTGATGCAACATGGCCTTCTCATGCATATCAGCAGCATACCTCTCAACTGTAATGAATTCCTCAGACCTAACTCCCGCAACACTTACCATGTGGGTTCTGTCCGTGAGCCAGTTGGCAACCCATCTCATGACGTAGGGGTTTATGTTCAGGCTGGTGAGCTTGTCTATAATACCTGAATGGGGAATGGTGTCGAAGGCCTTTGCGAGGTCTAGGTAGGCTGTGTGGACCACCTTTCCCTCATCTATAGCCTTAGTAACTGTCTTAAAAAAGTCCACCAGGTTTAGGAGGCATGGTCTGCCCTTAACAAAGCTGAACTGGGTAGGATCCAGTGTTTGGAGGTTCCCAATGTCTCTGTTAATGAGATCCATGATGATGCACCCCATAGCCTTGCAGGCCAAGCTAGTCAGGCTTATAGGGTGATAGTTCCCGGGGTCTGTTGTGGCTCCACTTTTGTGGAGCGGAATAACCATTGCTGTGCACCACTCTATGGGCACATAGCCTGTGGAGAGGCTGAGTTTGAACAGTGTGTTTAGGTGAGGGGTTAATTTATCTTTGAGCTCGTGTAGGACGTAGCCTGGGACACCGTCCAGTCCCATTGATGCTGTGTTTTTGGCTTTGGAGAGGGCTGTTTTAACTTGACTGTCTGTGATTTCAGGGACACTACATTCTTCTGGTATGGTTATGGGCCCTTTTAGGGGTGAGAGGGGGTGAAGTTTGCACTGAACCTGTCAGCCAGGATGTTGGTGATATTGGTCAGGTCAGTGTATTTTCTGCCATTCTGCACTAACTCCGAGCAGATCTGAGAATTGCCATTTAGATTCTTGACATAGCTAAAGAATGCCTTGTGGTTATCTTTGGAGTCCTTGGCAATTTTTCTTTTGAAGCTAGCCTTGGATGATTTTATGAGGGATCGTAGTTTCCTGTTGATGCTGATCAGGGATGTCTTCCCTTCTTGGGATTTTACTCTTTTCTGTACTAGTCTCCTCCTTCTATTGTATAGCTTGTTTATGGAGGGGTCCACCAGACTGGTTTCCTTTTCTTGGCGGAGTGAGTCTTGGTTTTGCTTGGGATAGCATGATCCATGCATTCATGTAGGTGCCCGTCGAGTGCATTTGTAAAGGATTTTGCAGCTTGGACAGCATTATCCTTTAGCATGGGGGCTTTGAAACTTTCCACCTCCTGTGAAGTTTTCTTTTGAAATGTTTTTCATAGTGGTTTCTTTGACTGGGAGTGGGGGCAGAATGTGGATATCCAGAGTGATTAGTTTATGGTCAGATCTAACCAGCTAGGGGTTGAACACCGGTCACCCATGTTGGTGATGACCAGGTCCAATATGTTGTCACCTCTGGTGGGGGTGTTGACCAGTTGATCCAGGGCATTAGAGTTTATAAATTCTAGGAAATGTTGGGCAAGGGAGTTAGTACTGGAGTAGTTCTCCCAGTTAATCTTTGGGTAATTGAAATCACCCAATATAAGGGTGTTTGGTAGGACCTTTATGTTTCCCAGTGTTTCCAGAAATGCGGAATGAGGGTTCTGGGACATGGTGGGTGATCTGTAGCAAGCTACAATTTGGATTGCAGTTTTGCACGTTGTTAGTTTCAAGTGGAGGATCTCTGAGGCATAGTGCTGTGCCACTAACCTGGAGGTGTGGGTATCCTTGATGAATATGGATATGCCCCCACCTTTTGTATTTTGGTCCAGGTTTTGTGGCCGAAATGTATGGTATACGTTGTAGCCTGGTAGTGCTGGGTGCTCTCTGGAGCCTTAAACCAGGTTTCTGTTACTGCACATATACTGATTTTCTTCATACTGAGGAGTGCCTCGAGTGCATGCATTTTGAGGTTTAGACTTCTGGCACTGAGTAGCATTACCCTCAGTTTTTTTGTTACTTATGCTATTTATGGTGGTGGGTTTGTCTTTTGAGCCTTGCCTAAAAAAGGCACTATGGAGGTGGCAAGAGCCTTTGGCAGTATTCGAAAGCCTAAGGGTGACAGGTGCAAGCGGTCTCTAGTGAAACAGCATGGTTTGTCGAGCATGTCATCCCAGGCTGACAGACACTGGATCCCCTTTGAATGACACCAGAAGCTTAGCCAATTGTTGAAATTGATCATTTTTTCTTTATACCGTGATATCATTCTTGGTGAGGGCAGAATGCTACTCAGGGTCAGGGTCATACCAGCCTGGGCTACGTGATCAGAGAGCTCCTCCATATCTCTTTTCATGTAGTCCAGGGAGGTACGGCTCAGGTCATTCACACCAACATGGACAATGACAAAGTCATATTTGTACTTGTTCTGGAGTGACCTGAGTGCTTGTGTTATGTGGCGGATACTGGCACCCGACAGGCAGCTAACAGTAACCTTCTCCTTGTTCAGCCTAGTGAGTGGGACACTACAATTTACAAGGAGATAATTATCAAGTAATCACATATGGGAGTAAAGCCTAGTATGCAAGTATGCTAAAGAGAATAAAATCTGTATTTCTAACTACTGCATGCTGGCCTGCAGAAAAATCACAGAGCGCTGTATTGAATTCAAGTTAAACGACATAAAAACACTACAGGATAAGCACCTTAAAACAAGGGTCTTTGTGGCTGAGGAGATACTTGTTTATTTTTATGTTCTTGATTTTTAAGAGAGAAGTATGTAGCCCTGAGAATTGTTTTTTTTTTTTTATATTGTAAAGCATTGGCTACAGGTCATCAAATATGTGAACCAGGTTTACTAAGCATTTATTCTAAAGAGAAATGATGGAAGCCTTTTTTTTTTTTTTTTTTTACTATATGACACTTTATACAAATTACAGAAGTATATTACATCAGTCATTTTTTTCCTTTGTGGTCTGATTGTTAAACCCAAAACATCAAACCACATCTTGCAAAATGAAATACCATGTATTTCCTCACTTACTCTGAAATATTTGTACTTAATCCTTAATGCAAGCTTCCTTAATCGTATCAGAGACATAAGTTCTACAACTTTCGGATTTCTTTTAACACATATCCATGCAACAGTATAACAGAACATTCAAGCCAAGTCTTATCCTTTATGTAAGGTTTGCCAAATTCATTCATTATGTTTTTTACCACCAACTAACACATAAACAAAACAACATAGACCTTGGAGGTAATCTTGCTTAATGCCTCTATATCACCTAATGTCTTCTCCTATATGTTCATTAATTAAGGGTCACATCAGCATGTATTGATAAGTCTCTACCATCCATCCTTTAAAAAGAAACTTGACCAAACTGATATGGGTCTCAAATATTCTGTGAACTCTCACAACAAATGTCATCATATATGTTACTTATATCTAACACTACATATCTCCTCCAATGGTACCTGATATTTTCCTGACAACAAATTCTTGAATCGCCCACATTATGCTTTGAACTGTATTCCCTGACACCATGCCTATTACTTCTTGTTCTATGCATTTCTTGATCTGGCTTTTAATTCTAATTTACTGTCCCTGGGATTCACTAACAGTTGTGTAGGCTTTAAATGCAGCTTACACAATTACAGTGCGTTCGCACAATAAGCAGCAGCGCAGCTTACACAATTACAGTGCGTTCACACAATAAGCAGCAGCGCAGCTTACACAATTACAGTGCGTTCACACAATGAGCAGCAGTGCAGCTTACACAATTACAGTGCGTTCGCACAATGAGCAGCAGTGCAGCTTACACAATTACAGTGCGTTCGCACAATGAGCAGCAGCACAGCTTACACAATTACAATGCGTTCGCACAACGAGCAGCAGTGCAGCTTACACAATTACAGTGCGTTCGCACAATGAGCAGCAGTGCAGCTTACACAATTACAGTGCGTTCGCACAATGAGCAGCAGTGCTTATTGAATATGCGTGCTGCTCATTACACTTACACATTTCCAAGCATTGCTTCGTAGGAAGCACAAGCATACAATGTAAGCAGAACTCTTTGCCTGCAGGCAAATATATTGTGTGAGCATGTGTGGACAGCTTATATGAAGTAAGGGCAAGTCGATTATAAGAAGTTTGATGCAGGGGATGTGAAACTGGGAAAATGTGCACAGAAGACAATGTTAAGAGATAAGTTATCGGGGAAGGTAAATGTAAAAAGAATGTGCTCGGTTAATGCATTCAAATATGATGATGTTACAAAGAAACATTTTCAGCAAACAAATGTTCATAATGATAGTAATAATAAATAATCCTGTTCCCAATTGTTTACCCATGCCCATAACTAAAAATGGACATGCTGACAATGGATGTGAGAGGGACACAATGCAGCATAGGTAAGAAAGGAGAGTAGCATGTCTACTACATGATTATACTGGGCATGCTCACAAGACATTACAGTGAACACCGCCATAACAGCATGTGAACAACATAAACACACAACAAAGTGTCTGAATACAGGCCCAATCACACTTTATGATGATCTGATATTATGTTATACAGGAATACATGTTATGTAAGTACTGGTGTCCTATAAAGCTGTACAGTATGAAGAAAACAATTACATTACTACACAGATGTTTGTATTTTTTCCTTGTGTACTATCCAGAGTGCTGATGGGCACACTGGCATCAGGCTCATTTGCACTACAGAAGGCATCCAAAATTAAAATTTTCACTTTTTTCCTTAGGGATTGAAACTTGTTTGCACTCTGCCAATTGGACTGCATTTGCAAAAGGCAATTAAAAAATGAGAAAACATTAAATGAAAATACCATCAACCAAATGGTATACCTAGCAATGGCCAGAGCAAGAAGTGCATTACAGCAACACATTCATCCTTCTCACATCTCCTTGCCACATCATATCCTAATTTCTGGCAAACATTATCAGAACTGGAGGTAATGCTAAATAATGGCAAAGGGACAGACAACAACTCACATGTTGTTAGAAATACCGAGAATAGTTGAATTTCAAACAGCAATACAATGATGTAGCAATATCTGTGTAAATATGCATTCAGACCCCCCTATTTAAAATGATCACTTAGCTGGATTTGAACTCTACATCACCTGTCCTCTCTTCAAAAATATGGATAGCGCAGTGGTGCAACAGTAGCGTTGTCACCTCACAGCAAGAGGTTCTCCGGTTCAATTCTTAGATGGGGTGCCTTCTGTGTGGAGTTTGCATGTTCTCCCCTGTGTTCATGTGGGTTTGCTCTGGTTTCCTCCCACATTAGAAAGACATGCATCTGGAGCAGTTTTCTCCGGGCCTCCTCTGAAAATTGGCTTTGTTCCAAGTTGGACTTTCCTGATTAACAAATGTTAAATAAAAAATACTTAACTGGATTTGGACCCTCCATCACCTGTCTTCTTTCTCACTGCATGTAGAGCTTGTGCCACACAGAAAGTTAACTCTCAGGTTCATTTTCTTCACTTAGTAATGTCCAGAGTGCTGACAGATGTGCAACAGTGCCAGGCTCATTTGCAGTACAGAAGCAGCCCAAATTAAATTTTTCACTTTTTTCCTTAGGAAGTGAACCATGATGGTGCACTGCTGACTGGAGTACAAATGCAAAAGTCATTATAAAACAATTTAATAAAAAAGACCAAATTAACATTTTTAATGAATATATGTAGCAAGGAACAAAGATGTTACAGCATTAGCATGACACAGTCATCTTTTTCACATCTGCTTGCACCATCACAACTAGCATTTAGTTCACACATAACCAAGATTTCATGTAATAGCAATTGCTCAGAAATGACAGGAGGTCATTCTTGTCACAGTACATACAATTACTCATGAAATCAAATTTTACAATATATTGTATAAGTGGCATGACAAATAATGACATATGGATACTTCCTCCAGCATATATGACACATATGTCCACATTACACATATTACTACTTTTGTGTTAGCACAGTATACAAAAATTCATATCTTACAACATCCATAACACATATTTTATTAGCAATGAAAACAGGTGAGTTTGCAACAAAGACAAACACACCAATGCACCATACATTCTTACAGTAGGTAAGATTGTTAGCATGCATCACAGAGTTTAATCTGTTCATTTCACATACAACATTGGGTGGTGTCAATAGTTATTCTGAATCCAGGAATAAAACATTTCTGTAAACTGCATCACATGTCTTATGTGTGCACACTTGCCTCACATACATATTGTGTCACAGAGACACTTACCTAACAGATAGAATTTATTCACTTAACACTATCCAGACTGCTGCTATCTACTCACCAGTGCCAGGCTCATTTGCACTACAGAAGGCAGCCCAAATTAAAATTCTCACTTTTTTCCTTAGGAAGTGAAATATAGTAAACTGATAGGGACTGCTGCCAGTGCAGTGTGTGCAATGCTAAATGGCATGCAAAAGATGAAAAGAAAAGAAAAAAAAGTTTTACTAAAACAGAGGAAACATTATGAAACAAGTAGTTAAAATGCACAGTTCTGATATTTCCTCAACTTTGTTGTGTTTCAACGTGAACACGTGCTCCTTAAACATCATTATGTCCATGCAAACGCCAACATCTCTGGATTAGAACCCCAGGAGAGCAGTGCATTTCTATGACACACTTGAGATTCCTATCGGTATGTGCCACACATGCATACTTATACTGTGCAGATAAAAAGGAGGTTACACATACTCACGTTTTGACATAGTATCAACTGACATTACAGCTGCAACAGGACCAAGGTCTGACCTTTGCCTTGTGTAATTTCCAGTTAAATATATGGATGGCCCTCATATTGGCAACAGGGAAGATAGTCTTTCCTCATGCTATAAAAATAAAAAAAATTGAACACTGCTGCTCTTTTAGTTTTATTTTGTGAACATCATTCCTTTATCTATACTTTTCTAACAAGACTTCTATGTATTTTGCCCTGCAGTTGATATATGCTTCACTGAGTAATATACTACCTTAGAATTGTAGACACAATATAGTCAGAGGCAGAAACTGTGGTCATAAACAATTCATATAAATGTTAGGAATGTTGATCTCCTAAGTCAGTCAATGTGGTCACAAATGTTTGTGAAATTCCCTTCTCTCTGACACAACAAAGAAAACTGACTGTCTAAACCTGATTGATACTGCAGCCAGACTAATCATTCACATTTGAAAGCACTTAGGAGATAACACTTATTAGGGAGAGGCAAGGGTAACAAGTCCTCCCATGACCGTATCTAGGAACAGGTGGTGAATTATGTTAATGCAGTAGGAGGCCATGAACATATATATTCCAAAATAAGTCATAGGACCAATGATATGATTACGACAGTCAGATGTTAGGCAGCTGCAACTGTTCATGAAAGTATACCCATGGGGGGGTCTTACTACTGAGCCACCACTGACTGAAACAGAGGAGTTCCTGTCCACTGTCAGAGATCTCAACAGTTCAGCACAGGGTTCACACAGAATCTCTGACGTTGGGGCTGACATAGAAGACACCCTAAGTGTGTCAAGTGCACAACTTCCAGGTATGCTATTTAAAAACATAATTGTCATTGTACACACACACACACACACACACACACACACACACACACACACACACACACACACACACATATAGATACATGGAGATAGACAGATAGGGAAAAGGAGGGGGGAATGGGGGTTATTCCCATGAACAGTAATGATTTATATGAGATGTGTCTTATTCTTCAGCTGTAAAGGCAATTGCTTTCTGTTTCTTCTGTCATTGTTTTGTGTTGCTTATCACCCCTGTTTCATCTCCCTTTTTTATATGTAGATATATCTGGGTCTGTCATTGCATGGCCTATGCACATGGCAAGCATGCCTTCTGTATTCTTATTAATGCCAAAAAGGTAAATGTTTATGTGTAAATGAAAGTTATTTGATTTCATTCTGTTAGCATATTTTGATTTGTAATACACATTTCACATAATATAGGGTTGATCATTGTTTATTCTAGTTTTCTTTTTCTGTGTTGCGTACTTGTTAACACAGGTGATCCTCCCAGTGGCACTGTAGAACTCCTGCCACCTAATGTCAGAGTATTGCTAGCATCTGATGATGATGATAGCAATGAACAGGCACAATCTGGGGGTGCAGACGGTCAGTATGACATTAAAATTGTGCCTTCAATGTCTCCTGCCCCTATTTTAGGCACAGTCAGAAAGCCTATGCATACGTATGACACAGATACCTAAGACATAGGACAGGTTTAGGGTGGCACAGTTGATCAGAGTAGTGTAGTTACTCAGTTGCAGAACTGGTTGATTTTCCCCACAGCTATTGTGCAGGTGAGGTATCACACAGGCAAATTGTTAGATGTTCACAGAGGAAGCCTGCTGTCCACCCTCTTCCTGATTTTTGTGTGTCAGTAGGTGGCACATGACACATGTAGGGCTGTCATGGAAGCACAGCAAGTTCCATAAGGGCCTCAGAAGAGATGGTGGCAGTACTAAACAGTGCACATTCTGAAGTGCAGGACTACTTGAAGTGTGTGGGGGACTCCCAGGACAGGATTATTGAACACTAGAACCAGGCAGTATGTGTAATGGAACATCTGCTGTGAGAGGGTCAGCATCCATGTGGCTATAGAGCTGCTACATTGTATGGTGTTAGCCGACATGGCCATGCAAGATCTCTCTCCTGTACTGGCACTTCTTCCACTGCTCCATCCATGATTACAGAGTCCACACCCAGACATGGTTGACCAAGTGGTTGAGGTCTTGGATGTAGCTGTGATAAGAGCTTGTCCAGTAGACATCACCCACATTCAAGTAGCACCCCAAGTTCTAGCCAGGGCCATGGAAATAGCAGAGCAATTCCTGGCAGAGGTAGTTCTCATGGTCAGGGTTGATGATGTATAGCTGACTAATCTACCATGAATGATTCACACCTCTCCAACCTGCCATAGTGCTAGCACAGTGCTTGATCATGTTCCTGTAGATACACACACACATTTTCAACAAATACTTCCCCATACCACCACACACACACTCATACACTTTGTATCTAAGCAGTTCCATTGACTGCTACACATATCTTGTTACTGGCCTGGCAAACTGGATACTTAAGAAATAAATTCTTGTTTGACTTGCACAGACTCACTAGCTTGTTGTCTGTCTTGCCCTCCTGCACCCCCACCCAGTGAAAGTGATGATGACTGTGATCTGCCCTTTGCACATTTCTTTGTGACTACGGGTTTCATATTTGTCTGATGCACAGAGTGGATAGCTGATGCTTGATTACTCAGTACCATCCTTTAATATAAATATATTGCAGAATAAGTGCTTTTAATCATAGTTCATTATCATTTGTGAACAAGTTCTGTAATTGTTGACCCTCACTGAATTTATATTACTGTTGCTACTCATGCAGTCAGAGCAGATGTTTAAGTATGGCTTACTGTTATACTTGTGCAAATGATGCTACCCTTGACCAGCTCACTGGTTTATATACAGTAGCCAACTGCAGTGCTTGATTTATGATTACTGGGTAAAATCTATAGCTGTGTATTGCAAACATCAGTCATATGTTATTACTGGCATTACTGTACACCTGGGACATCCATCACCTTAGGGATATATGAGAATTTGCACAATGCAGTAATCAGTGATATAACTCTATTGTTTTTTCTATACAGGTTCCAGACTTAAGTTGTTAATACTGTAGATACAGAATGTGTCCTTGGGGGATTGTCTGTATCTGATGCTACAGAACACAGCCATTACAGGGTTAAGTAAAGACTGTGCAGTTTGACGGGCATAACTTTTAATATAGGTATGTACTAAGACTCTTAGTCTTTTTTGTGTGCATATGTGTGTGTGTGTGTGTGTGTGTGTGTGTGTGTGTGTGTGTGTGTATGTTATCATTTGCTTCTTAGCCACAGCAATGGCATATTATGCATGCCTATGTCTGCTGGTAGCATCTTTGGCTGGTGGTCCTCTCTCAGATTCCTGATCTGTATCTGCTGCAGCTGTTGACCCTGCTGTGGTACTGGGAACTGTGCTCCTGCCCTAAGTTATCCTTGTTGAAGCTGTCTCCTTAGAATGATACGATGCAAAATGGAACAGACTGCGAACATTTTGGCAGAGGTGCGCTGGGTCATACTGCAAGGCACCTCCTGAGGTGTCTAGACACCAGAACCTTGATTTGAGCAAGTCAAATACTCATTCTATGATATTCTCAGTTTAGGTGTGGTCATCACTGTATCCTTGCTTGGTGGGGTTGCATGGGTTTCTCATCAGTGTCATGAGCCATAGTTTCAGGACATAAACTGCATCCTACACTGGATGCGCTCTTGGAAAGCCACCCTAGCAAATCTTGTGGGCAGCTCACAGGTGTGCCATATGTGTGAGTTGTGAAAACCACCTGGGTAAGGGTTACCCGCACAGACATTGTAGATGATACCTTGGGCATTACAGATAACCTTACAGTTTATAAAGTTCTATCCTTTTCTGTTGATGTACCTATTTCCATATTCACCATGTGGGGGGTTTATTATTATGTATGTGCAATTTATGGTCCTCTAAACTTCAGTGAACTGTGTTATTGCATGAAATTCCTGCCTGGTTCTTGCTCTCTCCTGTGGGTGCATGGAAAACAGATATGCTTCCTTGCATGTTGTAGCATTACATTTAAAAACTGATGTAATATTCTACAGGCTGATGCTTGTAATATTCCTGATATATCCCCTGTGGGTCTCTGGAAAGCACCTGTAGCTAGTATACATAATGCTACACATACCTTTTTTCCATTGAAATGGGTTTTCCATGATTTCCTTGGGGTCTCCGGTGAGGGAGGTAGACTTGCATATTTCCTCTAGTGTTTCCCTAGCCACTCAGTATCACTCTGCAGTTTCTGTGTCTTGAAGTCCATGACAAGTCAAATGGGCTCTAAACAGCCTTCTTCTTCTTCTTCTTGCCTGAGGTCTGGCAGCAGCACCTTGAATTAAAGCCTGTTGCACATTTAGGTTTATAATGGCAGTAGCAACCACTAACATTTTTTTTTCTGCGGCTGTAATCCAGAGTTTTGGATTCCAGGGCAAATGGCTACACTGAGTGTACATAATTATTTTATATGTTCTTGAACAGCTCCACTATGTTGGTTTGGCTAATTAACATGTAATTCAGCTACTTATGCTTTCATTAGCATATTAACCATTTACCTCTGTTTTGTGGCTCTACACTAAGTGCAAAGCATTTAATGAATACAAAAGAGCCTGCACCAAGTATACAATAGCTGCACTTAATGTAGCCATTCATGAATCCGGCCAGAGGTCTTATAAAAGCTGTTATAGTCCTCTTTTGGCATGGAAAACAGTAATGTTCTATGGTGTACATTCTATAACTGCAATATACATATGACTATGCTTCCAGTTATAAAAAAGGTACAAGTATCACAAAATAAACAGAATTTAAAAATGCAAACTGTACTCCCATTTGTTTAGAAAGCCAAAGATAATAGTTACAGAGTGTTAGAAAAATATGTATTTGAACATATATAAAGTACTAGTTTAAAAGCAAATAGTATATAATGCATTTTATTCTATTTACAATATGGCAGTAAGAATGATCTTACATGTAATTGCTTGAAGCTTTGGAGCTGCTGTGTGTTTGAACTCTGACCCTGGCAGTAGCCAGCTCAGCAAGCTTATGTTTTTCACTAATGATTATCTGCTGGGTCAGGAAAATGAATGTATAAAGCATTGAAAATCTTTCTTCCTTCCTCTGAGATGGTTGGCCTTGCGAATATTATCAGAGATAAAGCACAGCTGCTAAAAGTAATGTTGCGAGAAGAACAAAGAAGTATATTACAAGACTGAACTGACTATTGTATTCGAGCAGGACTGAAACCTTGAAAGAATAACATTTACAGAAAGACATTATAACTGACCAGGTGCTTTGCAAGGCTGTATTATTCTCATGGGAAAACTTTTAAAAAAGTATAACATCAGCTTTTTCTTATGAATAGAATATTGTAGACTATAGTGATGTAGGTGCCCTGTGACTGACCACGTCAGTGAAGTGGGCACAGCTTGAATGTATGGCTATAAAAATTAGCACATTTCCTGTATCATGCCAGACAAAACTCTATACTTGTATTGTATGGTATTTTGCCTCCTGGTATACACTAGTAAAGTTTTTTGCATCTGAGCCTTTTGTGTTGTCCTAATTTGTTTTTATTTAACAGTTTGGTCCATTCTTTGACCGGAAACCCTCGACAGCTACAGATCAGAGTGTACCGGTGGTCGAATACTGTGCAGGAGAAGCTACCAAAACAGTTCTTCTTGAAGCACAAAGACCTCCGACTGAATTGTCATTTTGAGAGGCTGGCCACTTTTCTGATCTGCGGCCGAAGAGTGGTCTCGAACTGGTTGACCCAAGAGGCTCAGGTAGGAAGATTTTTGCCTTTTTTTCTGTTTTAGATCAGGGACTAGGTTACAGTAAATGTTATTGTCATAGATTTGTTATGCAGATCAGGGACAAAGGGAAATTACTGTATATTTTGTCAGAGATCAGGGAAACAGAATAAGGTAGGCAGTTATTCTAGATAAACTGTGTAAGGAACTGAGATACCACGTGGTAAAAAAAGGGTTACGTAAAATTTTTCTTTTGACATGGGAAATCAGTGCACTAAAAAATCATGAGATCCGCCCCTAACTGATGACGCAAAATATATGCAATTACAACGAGCAGATAATGTAAGGTATTATACAAAATGGGTTAATAAATACGAATTTGACGGTAAATTAAATAGAATTTCGTTAGTTAAACTTTTAAAACAGCTTAAATCTGATGCAGAAGGTCAGGCAAAGAAACAACGGCAATTAGGCATTCCTCAGGCACATAGGTGGATTGAGGAAGGGAACAGAAAATTAAAAATGCGAAAGCATTATTTTTAGACAAAGAGGATAATAATACAGTAATAGCGACGGCCCCTCCCCCTCCGCCCCCTCCAATGCCTTTTTTAGGATATGAAGCAGGAGGACAGGCTAGTCCACCTCCACATTATCCTGAAGTTGCAGGAGCATTAAAACCATTTGTTAGAGAACCTATTGAAACTAGATCCTGGACACGTAAAACACTTAGGGACGCAGATTTATATCAAATAGGGAGAGACTCACTAGAAGAGAGTGAAGAAATCTGTCCACTAATCGAGGTACCAAACCCTCAGGCAGGACAGGAAGGGCAGGACCCAACTCTCCTAGTGTATAGACCATGGACACCGGAAGATATTCGGAAAGCTACAGAGGGAATCCCTCATCCGAAAATTAATTACACAAAGTTTTTACAGGATTTACACGGTATGAGACTAAGTTACCATTTGAATGGGGAAGAAGTAGAAAAGGTAGGTAGACAGATTTTGGGTCCAGACTGGCACATGATTTGTGGCGCCTGGAACTCTCGTGACGCACAGCTTAAACCACTCCTACGTAGTGACGCAGAATTAGACACCAGAGTGAAAGGTCTTACAGACCGAATTTCTGAAAAATGGAAACCTAGAGCAGATTGGACTTGCATTAACCAATGCATACAACAAGATAATGAAACTGTAGATGGGTACTATGGTAGATTATTGGAATGTTTCAATAACCATAGTGGTATGGCTATTCCTGAAAGCCAGACAAATGATAGCTCATATGAACAGCAACTGAAAAATGCATTTTTGAAAGGTTGCATTGCACCTATCAGCAGCTTTATTACAAAGCATATGATAGATCATCGAACAAGTAGGCTACAAGCCTTACTTGAGTATGCTAGACATGCTGAAAGACACTTTAATAGTAAAAAGAAGAAGAAGACACAGGTCTTCACAGCAGAAGACGGAGCAGAGGTCTTCGTTGTACAGGGGGGTAAAAAAGGTAAGAGAAATACCCAGGGAAATAAACAATCTGACAAAAGGTCAGAAGATTTTAAAGAGAGAAAAAAGAAAGGTGAGTGCTTTAAGTGCGGTAAGAAAGGACATTTAGCAAGGGATTGCAGGCTAAATAAAAAGGCGACTACAGAAGATAAAGATAAAGGTGATGAGGACTGACTATATGATAGTGATGACAATCAAAAATCATCAGGAAAGGTTAACAAACAAAGGACAAATGTAAATGTAGTGGAAGGAACAGAGGAAGTGCAAGTAGATATAAAGGATGAAGAAAGTGAAATTTTAGATTTGGCATTACTGAGCTTGGAGCTCTATTTGGCAGACACAAAACCAGAAGTTACACTTCTGGTGGAAGGAAGGGAAGTGAAATTCTTGTGTGACTCAGGAGCGTCACGAACTTTGATACACCCTTCAAAGTTACCAGAACACTCTGAATCACCTGACTATATATTAGTGAAAGCAGCAAATGGACAGCTATATAGGGAGCCACTCTCCCATGATATAGCAATAACTGACCCTGTTTCAGGTATGACTCAGAAAAGTAAAATTGTAGTTTCTGCGAAATGTCCAGTAAACTTACTGGGAAGAGACCTTATGCAGATATTTGGCATAGCAGTAGTTCCTACTATGCAGGGTATGGAAGCACAAAGACAAATGGATACTTTTGTGGTGCGATCGGAGGGTGAAACTTTTTACTGGTACAGCCAGGACCTAGTTACTACTGGTCCAGGGGCAGTAACCGGAGAACTGATGAACTTAGCCATCAGTAAGGTCCCCTCCCTTGACACCGACCAACAGCATTTGTTACATTGTACTCTATACTACTGTAGTATGCCAGGACCTGATAAGGAATATGAGCAAGAATTGTTCAAAAATCCTGCTAACAGATTAGTATTACGAACCTTATATTGGGATACTGAGGGAAACAGTGTAGTAAGCTGTTCATTACCTCAGGAATTCATGAAACTGTACAAATCCAATAGACTGCCACATGTCAGCTTGACAAAGAGCAAAGATGTGAGATGGGCAGATTTAGGAGAAAAAGTAACAAAATGGGAAAAACAAACTGATTTAGAATTAACAGAACAGGGCGTACAAAAACAGAAATTGAATTGGTTAACACAAGACACGTCCAGCTGTACACTTACAAAATAGTGAAGACAGTTGATTAGCATTCTTGTTAGAAGAAGAAGAAAAAGCCTTGTGCGATATACCAAACATTCTTTGGTCAACAGGTAAATCAGATGTAGGACTTATTCGAACAGCAGGTCCAGTAACCATTACACCAAAATCGGCATTTAGACCACAAAAAAGACAATACCCCTTGAGGAAGGATGCAGAGCAGGGAATCAAACCTATAATAGCAGCATTACTCAAGGAAGGAGTACTGGTAGAATCTCTAGATTCACCATGTAATACCCCTCTATTTCCTGTTAAAAAAGCAAACGGGGAATGGCAGATGGTACAGGATTTACAAGCTGTAAACAATGCAATAATACCCAGAGCACCTACGGTGCCAGACCCACACACTTTGTTGAACGATTTGAAGCCACAACAAAAATATTTTACTGTGGTAGACATAAAGTGGTAGACATAATCAATGCTTTCTTTTCAATACCTATACATCCTGATAGCCAGTATTGGTTTGCATTTACATTTCAGGGTAAAAGATATACCTATACTCGGCTACCGCAGGGATATTGTGAAAGTCCAACGATATTTGCACAAGAAATGGCTAGCAACCTGGCAGGATTTACTCCACCAGGAGGGAGTCAGATTCTACTTTATGTAGATGACATCTTGCTAGCAACCCCCACCCAACAGCAATGCAGGGAAGATACAATAGCGTTATTGAAATTTTTAGCAGCACAAGGACACAAAGTAAACAAAAGTAAGTTACAACTTTGGAGAAAACAGGTTAGATACCTAGGATATGTAATATCCAATGAAGGTAGAATACTAGACGAAGATAGAAAAACAGCGATTTTACAGGCACCTAAACCAACAACCAAGGAGGAAATGATGTCCTTCTTGGGAACGACTAATTTTTGTCGAAGTTGGATATCGAACTATGCTTTAGAATCTGCTCCATTGGCTGATTTAATATATAAAACACCAATGGCAGCACAAGATGTATTACAATGGATACCTGAAGCAGAAACAGCTTTCTGCAGACTAAAACAATTGATAGCTTCATCATTAGTTTTAGGACTTCCAAATTACCACAAAAGATTTTTTCAAACCGTAGATTGTAAACAGGGATACATGACGTCAGTTCTGACGCAACAGCATGGGAGTAAGCAACGCCCCATAGCTTATTATTCCTCACAGTTAGATCCAGTGGCACGATCATTGCCTCACTGTGTGCAAGCAGTAGTCGCAGCTGCAATGGCAGTACAGGCTTCGGCCTCAGTGGTGTTATTCCACCCTCTCACTCTGAGAGTGCCTCATGCAGTCGCGATAATTTTACTGCAAGAGAAAATAGCATATCTATCTCCTGCTAGACATCTTTCTTGTATGACCATACTGCTGAGCCAACCTCATATGGTAATTGAACGTTGTACAACATTAAATCCATCAACGTTACTTCCGACTCCTGTGGATGGCACACCACACAGTTGCCTGCAGGAAATTGAGCAAATAACTTTGCCCAGACAAGACCTCACTGATATGCCCTTGGATGATGCCGAGGTGACATTTTATGTGGACGGTTCATGCAGAAAGGGTCCTACAGGGAAGAATCTAGTAGGGTATGCAGTAGTCACAGATACAGAGATTTTAGAAGCCCAACCCTTACAGCATAACCTGTCTGCTCAAGCAGCAGAATTGATAGCCTTGACACGGGCTTGCACTCTAGCGAAAGACAAATGTGTGAACATATATACTGACAGTCAGTATGCTTTCTCTACAGTGCATGTTTTTGCGCAGCAATGGAAAAATAGGGGAATGATAACATCTACTGGCAAACTGATTAATCATGCGCAACTTATTTTGAACTTATTAGATTCTATTCAGTTACCTACTAAAGTAGCTATTTGTAAATGTGTAGCTCATACAAAACAACAGGATTCAATTTCTAAAGGTAATGCACGAGCCGATGCATTTGCAAAGCAAGCAGCCTCAGACTCAGAAACTTTACTTTTGAATGAGGAATTACAACCCTCTGAGATTTTAGATTTAGAAATGTTGAAAACAATGCAGACATTGACTACAAAAGCTGAGAAACAGAAATGGGAGAGACGAGGTGCAATCCTCGAAAATGGACTGTACATCTCCAAAGAGAAAAAGCCAATATTGCCATCTAATTTATTTAGATATGCAGCTTTGTTGAGCCATGGGCAGAGCCATGTCTCAACAGGGGGGATGGTACAGTTAGTAAATCGAATATTCCAAACATATGGATTCACGAACTTTACACAAAAATTTTGTGCAGCATGTCATATTTGTAACAAACATCATGCACAAGGAGCATTCAAACCCAAGCAAGGGAGTTTTCCTATAGCACCATATCCGTTCCATACTATCTGTATGGATTTCATAGAACTGAACAAATGTGAAGGGAAAAAATACTGTTTAGTGATTATAGACATGTTTTCCAAATGGGTAGAAGCTTTTCCTACTAAAAATCCGGATGCAGCAACAGTAGCAAAAGCCCTAATAAAATAAATAATTCCTAGATTTGGCATACCGGAAAGAATCTATAGTGACAATGGGACACATTTTGTTAATCAGACAATTCAGCAACTTGGGAGATTCTTTGGGATCTCCTTGAAGAATCATTGTGCTTACCACCCACAGTCTGCAGGACTGGTGGAAAGGTACAATGGAATTTTAAAAAGCAAGTTGAGGAAGTTAATGAATGAAACACAGAAGAATTGGATTTGCTGTTTGCCTTTGGCACTGCTGAGCATGAGAACAGTTCCAAATGTAAAGGGTTTGACCCCCTTTGAAGTGATATTTGGAAGGGCATATTATGTGCCACAGTGGAAAGCTCTCATGCCTGCAGAGCTGGAGGCTGACAGCTCATTAGCTAATTACATGAGGAAATTGTTAACAAATAAAACTGTTTTGCAGTTGAACTCTTTTTCAGATAAGGAACAGACCAGACCATTAGAAGCGGTGCTGACCTCTGGGTCCTGTGTGTGGCTGAAGGTCATAAAGAAGAAGAACTGGACAAGCCCGAAGTGGGAAGGTCCGTACCAGGTACTGTTGGTGATGCCTACTGCAGTCAAAGTTGCTGAGAGGTTGTCCTGGGTCCACCTGACGCACTGTAAACCGGTAAAGAATTTTCAGCTTGATAAACATTTTGTGACTGATACACAACAAGGGCAGGATGGCCAAGAGCAAAATGAGTAAAATACAAACCAACCCCGAAGATATTGTTTAACCATCTTGCTAACTATACATCTATTGACTATGTTTGTGGTGACTTTCCTTTTGTTGTGGTTTTTCCTGCATATAACCGCACAAATGAAAGTGGAGAAACGTGATGAACTGTCTATAGACTGGCATCCAAACTTTAACACATACCTGGCTATGAAGCGTGTATATGTAGAGACTATGAACATTTCAAATTGCTGGGTTTGTACTGCTATACCAACAGCATATGGAGGACTGTTGATGTCCGCTGTCCCCTTGGGGATAAATGAGACTTGGGAGAACTTACTTTTCGATACAGGTTCTGTGAGATCACAGGACAAGATTGCATTGTATTTGCCTATTACACAGAGAGGAATTGTTTGTTTCTATAAAAATGACACACTCCAAGTAGGTTGGAGTAACTGTAACATAACTGTATCTTATAAATGCTATATTAAGGCTAAAGATAAAACTACTAGTTGTAGCACAAATTATGATTCATATTTGAGCTTAATGAAAACAACAATAAAAGATGTGCAGAGAAATCCTGAACTGCATAAACAATTGTCTGTTATAGACAAGAAAATGTTTCATTCAGAGTTAACCCGCATCAGTACTAAAGTAGAAAACTGTTATTTTGTTTGTGGGAAAAAAGCATACAAATGGCTTCCTGAGAATTGGTCCGGCAGTTGTTTTTTTGGGTTTTCTGGTTCCAGCTATAAGGCATACTGCAGAATTACCTCTAGGTAAGATACGAAACATAAGAGATGTAGCCCGAAAACCTGGAAATTCAGTCGAAAAACCTGCAAATCCAGTGGGAAAAATCGAAGCTGGTTGGAAGGATCATCCATCCCTGAAAGATAAAGAAAAATTGACTCATATGGACTTGAGTGATAGTGTTATATCCTGGGCTGGAATATTCCCAGCCTTTGGA
This sequence comes from Protopterus annectens, assembly GCF_019279795.1. Lineage (NCBI taxonomy): Eukaryota > Metazoa > Chordata > Ceratodontiformes > Protopteridae > Protopterus > Protopterus annectens. The sequence continues at coordinate 830,553,184 of NC_056731.1, forward strand.
GCAGTCAAATCAATCTGGGAGCAGAGAAAATTGTCAAAGCTTCTCGAAGTAATGAATAATGCAACTTTTTCCGCTCTCGAACTTGTGACTGATGAACTGAATGCAATGAGAACTGTTGTGCTACAAAATCGAATGGCTCTTGACTTCACCCTAGCGGCGAGAGGTGGTACGTGCGCGCTTATCAAAGAAGAATGCTGTGCGTTTATACCAGGCAATCGACATGAGATAAATGATCACCTAGAGGTAATACAGCAGGTATCAGCCATGACTGAACCAGGCCCAAACCCACTGATGAACTTTTTCCAGAGTCTATTTGGCGGGTGGGGTTCAATCCTAATGAATATTCTGATTGCTATTTGTGTTGTTCTGCTCTTATTAGGAGCATGTGTCTGTTGTGGGATTCCCTGTATGAAAAGATTAGAATTTGTTGATATATCTGTAACTGAGACTTTGTACCAAGACATTGAATTGGATCTATTGGTTCCAAATGAAATTCTTTCCGAAATATAAACCAAATGACTTGCCTAGTTGAAAGTCCTTAAAGGAGAAAGCTAGGGAATGATATGATATTGTTTATGTTTCTGAATAGAATAAAAAGTATTAAAAGGGAGGAAAATGTTATAAAAATATGTATTTGAACATATATAAAGTACTAGTTTAAAAGCAAATAGTATGTAATGCATTTTATTCTATTTACAATATGGCAGTAAGAATGATCTTACATGTAATTGCTTGAAGCTTTGGAGCTGCAGTGTGTTTGAACTCTGACCCTGGCAGTAGCCAGCTCAGCAAGCTTATGTTTTTCACTAATGATTATCTGCTGGGTCAGGAAAATGAATGTATAAAGCATTGAAAATCTTTCTTCCTTCCTCTGAGATGGTTGGCCTTGTGAATATTATCAGAGATAAAGCACAGCTGCTAAAAGTAATGTTGCGAGAAGAACAAAGAAGTATATTACAAGACTGAACTGACTATTGTATTCGAGCAGGACTCAAACCTTGAAAGAATAACATTTACAGAAAGACATTATAACTGACCAGGTGCTTTGCAAGGCTGTATTATTCTCATGGGAAAACTTTTAAAAAGTATAACATCAGCTTTTTCTTATGAATAGAATATTGTAGACTATAGTGATGTAGGTGCCCTGTGACTGACCACGTCAGTGAAGTGAGCACAGCTTGAATGTATGGCTATAAAAATTAGCACATTTCCTGTATCATGCCAGACAAAACTCTATACTTGTATTGTATGGTATTTTGCCTCCTGGTGTACACTAGTAAAGTTTTTTGCATCTGAGCCTTTTGTGTTGTCCTAATTTGTTTTTATTTAACACAGAGTAAACAAAATTTGAAAATGCACACTGCATTCTCAATTATTTTATGGAGTCAGAGGCAACAGTTTCACAGAGTAAGCAAAATGAAAAATGTTCACTGAGCTCCCAGTTATTTTAGGAAGCCAAATGCAAACATCAGAAAATAAATAATGCAAACCAGTGTTTTGCTATGGCTGCTATGACCTTTGTTGTCAAGAAATACATTTGAATTAATGTTACACAAAGTGTAAAAGCCAAGAGCTTCTACTTTAAAAACAAAATGTATACCATGCTGGCAGGTACTTTAGGAAGCCAAAGACAACAGTGTCTCAGAATAAACATCACACATCTGGTTAGTTTAGTAAGCCAGAATTTACAGCAGCACAGAATAAACAAAATTAAAAATGTATACATTTCAGAGGACTTTTTGCGCTGTCCATTTCTTTGCATTTCTAACTGCATTACCTGTTATTGTTTAGGAAAACCTCCCATTTAATATTCAGTGCTAATTTTATTTTAGCTCCTACAGTGAAGTTTTCATGTCACCTGTACTGCCATATCGATTAACCTGCAGATATTAGTCACACTTAAATGGCTAATGTAACATCAATATGCCATTTTTTCAAACATGGAGGTGGGGTGAGGTGGAAAGCCTAAGTACTTATACCACCAGCTGTTTAATATAATTACCTCTGAGGTCACCATTGGACTGCGGTGGTGATACTGCGGTAGCGTTGTCACCTCACAGTAAGACGTTGTCCTGTTCGATTCTGAGCTAGAGCGTCTTCTTGGGCGTACCTTCGTTGGAGGTTGTGCATCAGGGCTGGCAACTCGGCACATAAAAATCTACTGCCAATCATTAGCGGACCGGAGTTCCACTGTGGTGACCCCTAACCGGGAAAAGCCGAAAGACACAACAACAACAACCTCTGAGGTCACCATTACTGACCTTAATGAGAGAAAAGGAAGTACTTGTTTTCTTTCCACCCCACCCCACCTCCAACCAAGACCTTATTATTAATTAATTATCCCTACTCACCTATTCCTACATACCTTTCAAATTATAGCTTCATCTTAAAAAATAAATGTTACATTAGCTATTATTGTACACATTTATTACTTAATGCACCTCAGACAATAAATGTATATAATAATATTTAATGTAACAATGTTTTTTGTGTAATATTGTTTAGGTTATATGATATATAGCAACATATGTGAAGTAGAATGTTTGTTATCTTATTATAGTTTGATTACTTTTATATGAATGTAAAATTTGCCTGTCACAAGTGATAATTCAAGAAAAGAAATTGAAAAACAGTTAATGTAACAATGTTAATTAATAATAAGGTGTTGGTAGGGGAATGGACAAGTCTAAATACTTTTACCACCAACTATTTAATATAATTACCGCTGAGGTCACTATTAGTGACTTTACTGAGAGAAAAGCTTTACTGAGAGTTCTGCACAGTACACAGCATACATACAGTTGTTTTTGTTAATTTTCTGCACAGTTTGTATATGCGCACCTATTTTGATTATAAGGGTTGCTTATTATTTTTGTAATTCACATGCACAAACTATTAAATAATAGCATAGATAGTAATGAGACTTATTTTATATGTAGATTATTTGTACTTATACAGACATGCATGTATGCTTATTATACAAGTATATATTCACAGTAGCTAATCATTAGATTCAGTTGTTTCAGTTGCTTGATATTTAAGGTACATAGGTGAATATTAGGCTAAAGGATGGCCGCGGTGGTGCAGCGGTTAGCGTTGTCACCTCACAGCAAGAGACTCTCCAATTTGATCTTCAGCTGGGAAGTCTTCTGTGCGGAGTCTGCATGTCCTCCCCGTGGTCGTGTGGGTTTCCTACAGGTGCTCCAGTTTCCTCCCACATCACCAAAGACATGCTGCAAGTGGATTGGACACGCTAAAAAAAAAAATTAACCCTAGGCGTGAGTGCATGCATGTGTGTGCCTTCCGTGGAAGGTTGGGTGCCGGGCTGGCAACTCGACAGCATAAAACCCCACTGCCAATCATGAGCAGACACAGTGATCCGCTGTGGTGACCCCTAACTGGGAAAAGCCGAAAGAGAGAGAGGTGAATATTAGGCTAAACTGCCCTGAAGAGTTATTTTAAGCCTAGCTAATAACCCTAGATCAGGGTCAAACTCAGTACCTTGTGCTTATAAGGTAAAGACCTTACCCATTATGCCAAACCCTCCCCCAATAATAATTTTGTTAACCAGGTAGGCCCATTGGTTACAGTTTATTTTTAGGGGCAACCCAGGAGCAATGTCTGGTTAAATGAATTGCTCAGGGTCACACTGTAGGCAAACAAGGGCTGAGGAAATCAAACTCTGCACCACAGGAACAAGACTTTAATTTATTTCAATAACTCCAAGCAGCAAAAAAAAATGCATTTTATTAGAGAAGACAAACTTAAAATCTGATCAGGACATTTTGTAAATGTCTTCTGGAGATCAAAGTCAAAGCTGTAGTATTATAATATATTGTCTATGCACCCACAATAAGGTGATAAAACACGTTTTAACTTCTACAGTCTGATCTTGTGCTGGAGTATTTTCCAGCATGTTTTGTTTGCTGTGTGCTTTAAACACTTTCTCTCTGGCCCTTTTCTCTAGTCATACTACTCCAGTTGATTACTAGCACAAAGTAATAGTCAGCAGTAACAATTCTTTTCATTCTTAATGCTGAGCATTTAGCAATACTGCAATGTGCAGTCTCACATTTTAGTCTACTGAATAGGGACACTACTGTAACTCAACAAGATAATCTGAAAAACATGCCTTCAAAGAATGTGGGGATATACTGCCACCTTGTGGTGAATATTGGTAGATATTTACTGTTTTGCAATTTACGTTCAATCACTTACCTTACCAATTTTAAAAAATCTTTTTAAACCAGGCAGGCAAGGGCACGCAACACACTTAGGTATTTATTTGGATGTACTGTACAAATCAAGACAAATGCAATAAAACAAATGTACAGTGAATAATGCAGTGCAGAAATTTTTGTGTGATGCTTTACTATACTTGAGAGAGAATAATACAATCATAAAAATCAAAGCAGCAGAACAATGAAGAGAATAAATATTACAGTCATTAACATTACACGTAAACGATGCATTCTGAATGTAAAAGTATTTAAGCAACGTGAACAGTTTGTTCTTTCAAGATGAAAACAATAATGTAAAATATATAAAAATATAGTTTCAGAAACAGTACAAAGAAAAAAAATAAACTCAAGTGGATTAGAAAATCACTTATAGGTCAGAAGATGAATTATACATATATGAAGGAAAAGGGGTTAAGCAAATGATTTAACAAAGTCAGAAAGTATGACTTATTTAGGTGGTCCAGGAGACATTTAAATTGACTAAGATGACTATTTATTTAGAGGTAAAATGAATAAAATGTCTAACCCCATGGTGTCTGATCCTGAAGAAAAAGCAGAGTTTGGGAGCAGTCAGATAATTATTTTGCAGTATGTAGTACTTTAGTGTCTCTTTAAACAGACAAAGGACCCAACTCTGAAAAGCCTACAATTAATCAAAAGGGGGCAGTTGAAGCTACTTATAGAGCACAATAGTGAAAGCAGCCTGTGATTCAGAATGAGGTGTTCATGCTCAGTATCCTTAATGAATACACACTTGCTTTGATAAACCATCACTGTAGACATCACCACTGACATCCATGTTTTAGCATCCTTTCAACTTACAACCAGTCAAATTAACTTAAGGGAGCACCATTCACTTGCACACATTCATATGAAGCTTTGCGTTAATAGCACCAAAAATTGCTAAATATACTAACTTGAAGTAAACAGGGCACTTCTTTTTCAGAACAAAGAAAATAGAAGTATCCAAAGTGCCAAAGTAAACTCAAAACCACGAACAAGGCACTACTGAGGAATTCCAACAAGGCTGAACCACACAAAACTCGTTATTATTAGGCAGAGGCTCCAAAACGCATTAATGTTTATCCAAAATTACGTTTTTGTCACACAAAATGACTTCATCAGATAAAAAAACACCACAAATGAAACATCTTAAAGACCCACTCCAATTAAGAACTGCCCAATCAAAAATGTTTCAAAGTAATTAATTAAATATACATGAGATTAAAAATCATTTAGTTAAAGTGCTCCTTGTACATCCTAAAATTCTGATTGTACAAAACATTATAAATATAAATTCTTCTATTCACTGAATAATATGATAAAAATGTATTTATAAAATGCATATTTGTATCAGTATTAACAAATTAAGAAAAAACATAAAATATATACATATAAATTCCAATAAAGGACAGAAATGATGTTACATCTCCTCCTACTGGTCAAAGGAACTATCACAATTTGGCTGCTCTAATTTTTAGTACTGGAGCTATAGAAACAGATTAATTCATACCTGGCCATTTATTAGCTTCCAGTACTAACTGCCAAAACAATTCATATACTCAATTTTGAGTTCCTAAGGGCCCCCTCTCATATCTTTTGCCATCACTTCTAAAATAAAGAAGGAAAATGATGCTTTATTACAATTAATACTATGTCTATATAAAGCATTGCTATTATTTTGATTCCTTCCAGGCCGTGGTGGTGCAGCGGTTAGCATTGTCGCCTCACAGCAAGAGGTTATCCAGTTCAATTTTCGTCTGGAGCGCCTTCTGTGTGGAGTCTGCATGCCCTCCCCATGATCGAGTGATGTTTAAAGACATGCAGGTAGGTGCGAGCATGAATGGGTGTGCCTTCTTTAAAGGTTGGAAGACGGGCTGGCAACACGGCACTATAAAAATCCACTGCCAGTCATTAGCAGACCAGAATTCCGCTGTGGCGACCCCTAACCAGGAAAAGCTGAAAGACTTTTTTTTAATTATTTTGATTCCTTATTTCATACAAATGTTCAATTCTTCCCCTAACCAGGAAAAGCCGAAAGACTTACTCTAACTCCTTTCTGTTTTTTACCAGTTTACACCCTCTCAGCCAAAAAAGACGTTTGGTAAAAGGGTAATTTGTGAAAGGAAGCAAGATGCCATTGGAAGAGTAAGATTTCCAAATAGAATGTGAATTATTGGAACAGATGTTCATAGACCCATTTGACCTGGTAATGGAAATTAGAGCAGAAGTTACTTTAGGAAGAAAGGGCAGGTTTGCACCTATATTAGGACAGGGCAATACCAATACATGTATAACAATACTGACAAGAGCAATGCAACTTTTGAACGTGCCTTTGTGACCAATTACAGTGGCGATTCGGGGGTCATTTTGAATACTGTTGAAAGGAAATGGAATAGGTTGGTGCCATATCCAATTTGGATATTTTTGATACTCCTTTAAAATGTGTTTTTAGAAGGGGATCTAACATCACGAATATTATAGAAAAGAAACTCATATTAACAGTGTCTATTTATAGAGTTTATCGCACAAGATAGCGGTTCAGGATAAGGGCTCAAAGGCTTGATACGCTCATTATCTGTATATTCTTGGTTTTAGTCATATCCTAACAGCTTGTATTTACTCTTTAGCGACTGATGTTTTATAGTATCTTTACCCTCCTGTTGTTTAAGGAGTGCAACGACTATCAATGCTTGTATTAAATATCTTGCTTGAAGGGATCACTGCATAGAATCAGTGCTCTTGTATTGGCAGCGCTCAATACCTGCTTATTGGTTTTTGCATAATCAACAGCCTTTTACTTAATTCTAGCGACTGCTGTTGTTGAGCGCTCTTACGCTCCTGCTGTTTGAAGAGTACACTGATGAGTAATGCCTGGTTGTTTGTTAGAAAGGGTTACTGCTAATATACTGTTATTATAGTCAGAAGGGCCCACATGCTACTACGCTATATTGTGTTGCATCCCGCTCCTGTTGAAATATTCTACAGATATCAGTTACTGATTGTATAATATGCCATCATACACATGCATATGTTATTCCTTAAGCGCTTGACTAACTACTGTTGTAGGGCATACCAAGGTACCAGGAGAGAAAAAGGAACCGTTTAAATACTGTTTTTTGTTAACGGTCGAAGCATTTACTATATTACTGACTGCGCAACACGCCAGCTTCCACGTGCATGTGTCTTCACATGCACCTGGCTAAATGCTGCTGCAGTGACCTACCAAGGTGTTTTTCCTGCTTAGAAGTAGTACTATCAAGAGTATGCTGTTTATTAATAAGTGCCTACTGTTGGAACTGACTTTTTTGATGACATTGTTTTGTCTTTTTCAAATTGAATTGATACAGAGCCCAGTTGTACACCTAACTTGTATCTAGCCTACAGTATCCCACTGTATATTTAATCTTTAGTGTTTGACTCTATTGCTAAATTGTATCTATTGGTAAATGTATCTTGTTCACAACATTTCACTGTTTATTTAACCATTGCGATAGACTCCTTTGTTACATTCTATACTTAGCCTTTATTTGCTTCATTTTTAGTATATTGTGCCAACACTACTTCCTTACCTGCCTATCACTACTACTATGGAACACATGCTGTTACTATTACACATTTACTAATCCTCTCTCTATTTTTTCTCCTCTCTCCAGCTGTTTTTTACCCTGCATATTCCCCTTGGGACCTCGCCTGGGTGGATACTTATACCCAACTAAAGTCATCAGATTCTTCCATTGTTCTGTGGTCCTGCAATATTTACCTCTCTGCTGCCTTAACCCCTGCTGGGAAGGTTGAAGCAAGTCTCCCCAAAGGACATTGAGGAAGTACGTGTATCTGCTGCTACCAAGCTTCTGTAATTTTACTCCTTGTTGTTATTTGTGTATGCTATCTCCCCGCCAGGACAGCCAGTGGCCTATACCCCTCTTATCTTTGCCTCTCTACTCTCACCCTCATTCTAATTTCTCTAATCCTTACAGGCTCCTTCCCATTCAATCCTCTTTAGCCCATTCGCTGCCCTAGTGACCTAGTGTACTTCTACACTTATCACAAGAGGGTACCCCTCCCCACTGATATTCCATTACTTTACTTACTTCTTGCTTTCTTCCCTTACTAGCCTTTACTTTCATCTCTCACTGAACTCTCAGCCCACTCCACCTATTACATCCAGAACCTTACTTACCCTCTTACAGCTTATTTTCCTGCAATCTAAGCTCCACTGATTGGCTCTCATCCTTCTCCTAGTGTTTCCGCTCCGTTCGCCCTACGGGCTCACTCCGCTCACCTACCCTGCCCCCAATTCCCACCCGCCCCCAGCACCACTAGCTATATTACCTCTTCTTACCACACCCACTTCCTCCCTACACCAATCCATCACCGATACCCTTGACACACCCAGTATCTTCTATTCACCTCCTTGTTACCACACCCTCTAATTAACTACACCATCAGAATCCAGATCTACACTTTAACTCTGATAACTGACCCTATCTTTCCCCTTACACCAGCTTCTACCATTTCTACCACCTCCTTCTTAACTCTGCACTCCCCACTACAATCTTTGCCTATACCACCACATCCTCCTATATTTACCTTTAAAAACATACTTAATTCATTTAGCTTACTACTAACTAAGTAACCTTAATCATCATGCTTTTAAAACCTTCATCTATCTCTATTTTACTATTATTACTTCTAAACCTTTCCTATCTTCACTACCTCACCCAACCTAGAAACTGCCACCATTCATGTCTCTATCACACAACCGGCCATCAAACTTCCCCCCTCTCACACTCACACTCACCTATCTCTCCCCATCTATTTCCTATAAAACAACACTTATTCTTCTCCTACAAAATACTCACTTCTCCTAAACTCTCCATCCCCACTACTACCAAAAACCCCTTCACCATCACAACAGTACCCAACCCTTTTACTAAACTACTTAATTACCTCTCCAACCACATCCTTCACCTAGCTACCTGTCTCTTATCAGGCGATATTCATCCCAACCCAGGCCCCTTTACCTCTACCACCATACACAAGCCTCTATTACTTACTTCTTTAAACTCCCAAAGCATAGTCAACAAAATAGCAACCCTCCATGCCTGGCTCATATATAATAAACCTGACATCCTATCTATCTCAGAAACATGGCTAAAACCCTCTATAAAAGACTCCGAAATAATTCCACCTAACTACTCTATCATTAGAAAAGACAGGTCCCATAAAAAAGGCGGTGGTGTAGCTCTCTTATTTTCAACATCCTTGTTAATTACTCCCTACGACAAACCTATTCCACAATTCAACAATGCTGAAATACTTCTCACCCTCCTACAAGTCAACAAGCATAAACACATATGTCTTGTATCTCTCTATATCCCCCCTGGTGACAATATCTCTACATTAGAAGACATCCTCTCTTGGCTCTCCAACAACATTAGTAATGAAACCATAATTTTAGGCGATGTAAATATCAATTGGACCTCCATTCAATCTCCAACCAACCCCCTTAACATTAACCTATATAACTTCTCCCAGCTAATCAACGAAGTAACTCCTCCATCTAAAAACCTTTCCTGTGGCAGTATATTAGATTGGATCCTTGTCTCACACCCACACTATCACTCTGACAGCGGTATTCTTCCCGGCTCTAAGTGATCATTTGCCCATCTTCACTTATCGACTCCCTGCATCTCTCAATTCCCCACACTTATATTACTACCCGCAACCACAAAAATTTCAACCCAACAAACTTTTCAAATTCTCTAAAAGCGATTAATTGGAACAATCTAAAGACACTATCCTTAGATGATGCAGTCTCCCACTTTAACTCTACATTCTTAAAGATACTTGATTCCCAAGCCCCTTAAGGACAAAGCGAATAAAAATAACTCTGCCCCTGGATTACCAAAATACATTAGCAGTCATGCGCCTCAGAGATAAAGCCTGGGCACTTTACCAGAAAATTAAGACCACCAAATCCCACATTGAATATAGAACACTGCGAAACAAAGTAAAAAAGCTTACTATCTCTGACAGACAAAATTATTTCTTTACCCTTCAAAACAATAATAAAACAAATCCACAGAGATTCTGGAAAGGAATCTCTACCCTCCTTAACCCTAGCAAACCACACACCCCCACCCCTGATCCAAATGCCCCAGACCTAGACTTGGCTACTCAATTTAACTCCTTCTTCATTGACTCTATTAGCAAACTAACTTCCTCCTTTTCTACTTCCACCTTATCATCCAATACCCCCTCACCCTCTCCCGCAAAAAAACCACCATGCACTTCTCTTACTTCCCCATTCCCAGCTACTAACTCTTCACCTACTCTAACTTCCTCATCATCCTTACCAGTATCAAATACTTTTCCTCCCCACTCTGCTCCCTTCTCATTAAAACCTATACCCATTTCTACAATAAAGAAACTCCTTCAAAAATTGAAGCCCGGCACTAATGCACCTGATAACATCCCCTCATACTTCCTAAGCATTGCTGCTGATGGAATTGCCTATCCCATAAGCATTCTCATCAACCACTCAATCCTGGAATGTACAGTGCCCCAACTCTGGAAACAAGCCTTCATCATCCCCCTCCATAAAGGTGGAAAAAACTGCAGTGTTAACAACTTCCGCCCAATTGCTATCCTGTCCCCCATTTCTAAGCTACTAGAAAAATGTGTCCAACTTCAACTACTACCATATCTTTTAGAAAATAACCTTCTTACATCTACACAACATGGCTTTAGGCCAAACCATAGCACCATGACAGCCCTCCTCTCCTTTCTTGAAACCATCAATAAAGCACGTGATTCCAGCAAAATTGTCTCCACCCTACTACTTGACCTTTCTAAGGCCTTTGATACTATCTCACACAGTCTGCTCCTAACTAAACTTTCCAACCTTAACCTTTCTCCCTCCTCTATAAACTGGTTCTCCAGCTACCTATCAAACAGACACCAAGCTGTAAAATGGAAAAAAGCTACTTCCTCTTTTCTCAATACCCCCACCGGAGTTCCCCAAGGCTCCATACTTGGTCCTCTTCTCTTTAACATATTTATAAATGATTTTCATAAATCTATCCCATTCTCTGACATTATCCAATATGCTGACGATTCTACCATTATTTGCTCTGCCTCATCTGTCCCTAAGCTTCTAAAGCTCACACAAGAAGCTTTCTCAATTACTGAGCATTGGATGAAAACAAACCACCTAGCTCTAAACGCCTCCAAAACCAAACTCATGGTATTTACCCCCTCTAAAACTACTCCCTTCAATACAAACAATTTCTTGATTATAAGTCAAAACAACTCAATTCTAGAACTAGTGTCCGAAACTAAGTTACTTGGTGTCCAAATTGACAACCAGCTTAATTTCAACTCTCATCTTCAACTAAATATTAAAAAAACCCACCAAAAGCTGGGTATGCTCTACCGTCAAAACCATTACCTCACAAAGACCTCTAAAATCGCTCTCTCCTCTTCCTTTCTTATTCCCTCCCTGCTCTATGGCTCACCTCTCCTAACACATCTTCAGTCCTCTCTAAAGAAACAACTTTCCTCTTGCTATAATAAGATCGCCAAGTTCGCTAGCGGCCACAGGTCATCAACCCACCACTGTTCCTCTCTCCAAAAACTAAACTGGCTTGAACTTCCTCATCAGCTCAACTACATTCAGCTCACCCTAGCCCATAAGCTCATAAATAACCCCTCTCTCTGTCCCTCCCTGTCTTCTGCTTTTAAGTTACATCTACCAGACAGAGTCTTAAGGTCTAACAACCAAAACCTACTAGAACTACATAAACCAACACGTCCCCCAGGCAAATACCTTATATCCTCTAACCTAGCCCGTCTTTGGAACTCACTCCCACCATCCATCCGTACCACCTCTAATCTTTATACATTCAAAAAATCTCTACGCACACATCTAAAGTTGCAATGGGAATGTTCCTGTTCTCATCCATCATAAAAATATGGAACTCTTAATCCTTCATCCATTCCTAAGCTATTCAACAAAGCCTACTTAACTTATCATTCCCTTCATAACTACATTCATTTACAACAAAACAACTCTACCTCTCTAAAGTCATTACACAACTCACATCTATTTTACCTATTTCTATTACACTGTATTATATGAATGTTACCTCAAATGCAAAATCAATGACTGTATCCTATTTTACATTTGTATAAGTATCTAAGCTATCTATTGTTTATTCCTGCCCTCTGGTTTGCTTTAAGGGCTTTTTAAATTGTTTGTACCTATTTTGTGTGTCTGTTTTTTGGAGCTTTTCTCCACAGGACTCCATTGAAAACGGGTTCTTTTAGGCCCAATGGACTATCCTGGTAAACCAACTGCAAATAAAATAATAAATAAATAAATAAATAAATAAACTGGGGTAATTTATCCCTATGGACATAATAAGAAGGGTACATACAAGTGTGGACACTGCTCCCAATGCCCATACATATACAATGGTGACAGGGTAGACTTACTGGCAAGAAACAGGACTTTAGATAGTAAGGAATACTCTACATGTGAGACCAGTGGTGTTGTCTATTTAGTACTGTGTAAAGGGTGTACTGGATTCTACGTAGGAAAAACAGAGAGGAAGCTACAAAGAAGAATCAACCATTTGTATGAAATAAGGAATCAAAATAATAGCAATGCTTTATATAGACATAGTATTAATTGTAATAAAGCATCATTTTCCTTCTTTATTTTAGAAGTGATGGCAAACGATATGAGAGGGGGCCCTTGGGAACTCAACATCGAGTATAGGGAATTGTTTGGCAGTTAGTATTGGAGGCTAATAAATGGTCTGGTAATCTAAAGAAGGGATTTTGCATAGCTTTTCTTAATAGAATACACATGCTCATATATTCTCAGTGTAATAGCTGTTCCATTTTTTTTCCTGTATAAAATGTATCACAAGTCATGCACAAAGCTACATGTAGTACCTCACTTGTATTACAATTAAACTTTCCATTACCATGTGACATCTTAGGGAAAGAAGCAACTACGTTTTGCATTATAAATGTAATGACACTGAGTCCATGCCCCACAATTTTTGCATCTCATATTGGTACATATGCAGTTGGCTATCAGCACCTTTTTCTAATTGTTTGTTTGTGTCTTTCGGCTTTTCCCAGTTAGGGGTCGCCACAGCGGAACTCCAGTCCGCTAATGATTGGCAGTAGATTTTTATGTACTGGCTTGCCTGGCCTAACGCACAACCTTCAATGAAGGAATGCCCATTCACGCATGTCGCTACACAGAAGACGCTCTAACTGAGAATCGAACGGGCAATGTCTAACTGTGAGACGACAACACTACCACAGCACCAGCACCTTTTTCTAATATTGATTAAAATTCCTTCCCCTCTTAAAGACACACCTGGGTCTAGAGCCCAATCTGTCCATCATCCAAAGGCACCAGAACTAATGCTAATATTGTATCTTACAACTTTGTTGTTACTATTTTTAAGGAATCACCATTGCTATTCAGTATTCACTGTCTATTGGTCCTTCCTTTTTAAATATCCCTTTATTTCTCACTGTAGGACAAAGCTTCTCATTTCTTGCCATATACACTTCTTTACATACTTCTGTTAATAAAGTAATGGGATAGTCATACTCAGTAAACAAGCCCATTAACTTGTCCATCTCCACCTTTAGTAATAATTCAATGGACATCATTCGGGAAAGTAGAACAAACTGACCCTTAACAAAATTAGGCTCCTACCAATGTGGACGAGTACTCAAATAATACAAATAACTATTGGAGAAGGTTGGTTTTCTATAAATATTTGATGTGAATGCCTACTCCACATAGTCCTTACTGTAAAATCCAGAAAATGAATATTATCATTATTGTTCAACATAGTAAACTTAAAAATTTCAACCATGTGCGTCATATAATCAAAGTATTCCTGCCAATTTTCCATGTCACCCTTCCACAGGATCAAAATATCATCTAAAAATCTAAAATATCCTCTAACGTGATGTCAGTACTGGTTCTTAAAAGTACAATTCATCTCCCTAATACTGCAGTATGATTTTAGCAAATATTGAGGCAGCAGCAGCCCCCATTGCCACTCCCCTAACTTGTTTATAAAAATCACCTTCAAAGTAAACAAGATTATTCATTAGTACAATTTCCATTAAAACCACAATAAAATTTACTTCATGTTGCTTCATATCAATACCAATCAACAAAGTTTCAGAAAATCATTCCAATAACAAAAATAATATCATATATTTTGCTTAAGCAATGCCAGGAATCCTTTAAAATATATTCCCTATCATCAATAAATGTGTTAAGCCTCCTATCAATCACCTTTGCAAAAGGCTCAGTCTTCAACCCACCTGCAGCTACAATGGTTTGTAAAGGGGGATCTGTTACATTTTTGTGCACTTTGGGTATACCAAATATAGCTGATATTGTGAGTTTTTTCACTACTAAATAATTCATCAATGGAGCTGAAATTTCATTTTCCAACATTATACTATATAACCAACAATTACATTTACTGTATGCACTACTGTTGCAGTTGTGGCTTTGCATCTCTGTGAAATGAACACACACACACACACTTCACTAGGTCATTAACCAGGGTCCTCTGCTCATAGGGAAAATTATGATGGCCATATTTGTTCCCTTTCTACTCATTACTTTAATGTCTTTTTCACACATTTTTTTTCAAATATTAAAACAGGGGATAATAAGGGGGTGGACTGAATGTAGAATGTCTCCATGCTAGATTAACATTCTGAAGACTTTCATCACACATTAAACTTAAATTAAGTTTTCAAGTAAATAACTTTAGTTCAATAATCATGTCAACCAACTGAAGACCCCCTGTGGAAGGAACAAAAGTAAACCCAGCTTGAAAAAGTCATAATGAACATGAGTAAGAATAAGATCACAGGAATTAAACATTCTAAAACCATTTGGCTCATAAATAACATTATCTGGCACAATAACAAAAAGGGGCTCATTCATTGATATCTTCCTTGTCATTTGCCACCCTGATACTGAAATCTGTCCTAAAGACTGTGCTTCGTTCAGTGGTATTACTATTTCTATTTGCCAGTTTTGCTGATATGGTGACTTCTGTGGAAGTGGGAGAAACATATGAGAGGGGGGTGGATAATGTCCAAAAATGATCTTTAACATAATTATCATAACTTGACAATACCTTGATTGTTCCCAATATCAAAACTTTTATCAACACATGCCTTATCCCCCCATTCTGCAGTAAAAATCTTGCCCTGATTGGGCTTAATCTTAAAACTAGGCATTTGATATTCTGTTTTGTCCTCATAAGCCCCTTTATCTCATGCAAATTTCTTTCGACTAAATAAACATTTCACATTGCTCCTCTACCCTTTAAAGATGTCATTATATTGTAGTTCATATGGTTCAGATAATAATGTAGCAACAGTTTCATGCTGAATAACCTCAACAACATCAGAAAGCTCTTTTGTCTATTATTATTATCTTTAATAAGAACCTCAGAAGATCTGTGCCAGTTATGTCAAATAATTTGAATAAATTCTTCTGCACCACCAACCCATATTCAAGGCCATTAGTGTATTTCCCTAATTTCAAATCTTTAGGAACCCTCCCAGCTACAATATACTCATCAAAATATATATTGCCTAATTCGAAGCCCCTAAAACATATAATAAGCTTCTCAAGTTATTCAGTTTTATTCGAGACAATATGTCTCATCTTATCTGTAACATGTCCATTACAAACTATGGTCAAAGGTTTTTAAAACTATGAAGAAAAATCCATTTTCTCACCAATAATAACTATTTTTCCATTGTTGTTACTACAAACATCACTATTATTCTTCATATCACTGACACTGATGGAACAGCCACAGGCAGCACAGCTCTGAGTATCACAAGTTTTCTTTTGAGCCATGAAATAAAAAAATTCCTGCCACTTTCTACCAAACAGAAATCTTGTGACATTTATACATTAATTTAGAAAACAACTCAAAACTAAAAAAAAAAAAAAAAAAAAAATTGGCATAAAACAAAAGCAAAATAAACATAAAAACACCAGAAGGTAAAGTCGCAAATATATTTTAATGAACAAGGTTAAGTAGTTTTGTTCAATATTAAAATAAACTTCAACAGAAGATTCATTTGCTACACTCACATAATTAAATAGAGTTCTAATTGACTAACAGATGCAAAATCAGCTAAGCAGATCAGAAAAATTGCCATAATGCTTAAATATACATTATTCCCACCCACTTTCTTAAAATGACAACATAAATTACAAATTTTAAGTTATTTTATAACTTTTAACCACCTAAAATAGATAAAACTGAATCTTTAACTTCCAGTTTCAGTTTTGAAAAATCAGTCAATTTAACTTGCTTTTAATATTAAAAC
The DNA here is from genome assembly GCF_019279795.1 of Protopterus annectens. NCBI lineage: Eukaryota > Metazoa > Chordata > Ceratodontiformes > Protopteridae > Protopterus > Protopterus annectens. The sequence continues at coordinate 830,569,845 of NC_056731.1, forward strand.
ACTATTAGTATCACACGTATCATAATAGCTATGTTGAATTTAGTAAACTTTGTCAGTGCAGTTTCCTGCTCTCTATATTTGCTTCCTATTTCTCCCCTCTCATTTTCCAAAATATAAAACAAAACTTTTGAATGAAAAACCCTTACATTCTAAAGAATGCCTAAACAAGACATTTTGTATCCTTTTTCTTAAGAGAATACGCATGCTTATACATTCTTAATTTTACAGCACATTCTGTTTTTCTTATATAAAATATATTACTAGTCATGCAGAAAACAACATGCTACTCCAGTTGTATTACAATTAAACTTCTCATTATCATGTGATACCTTAGAGAAAGACGCTACTGTAATACTCTTTGCATCATGAATATAATGACATTGAATACACGACCCACATTTTTGCATCCCATATTGGTCCATGTGCTATTGCTTATCAGCATCTTTTTCAAATATTGATTTTAATTTTTTTTTCCCTCTTATAAACAAACCTGGGTCTAAAATCCAGCCTATCCATCATCTGAAAGGCACCAAAAATACTGTATCAATTATTGCTAATAATGCCCCTTACAGCTTTAATGTTATTACTGTAAGGCAGCACAATTGTCTTGCTATATTCACCATTTATTAAACTGAGAATATACGAACACGTGTATTCTTTTAAGAAAAAAGGATATAAAATGCCTTGTTTAGGCATTTACTAGACTGTAAGGATATAAAAAATATATTTTATATTTTGTAAAATGTGTCCCATAAAGAGAAAAGGAGACTTAAGCAAAACTAGAGATCAAGGGATTGCATTGGAAAATTTTATTTTATTTATAAAATTTTATTAAATTCAACACAACATTTAAAATTTTTTTAATAAAAGTAATTTATATTGTCATTTTAAGAAATCAGGTGGAGGTAATGTATATTTATTCAGGTATTAGGATTTTTTTTTTTTATTTAATTGGCTGATTTTGTATATGTTAGTTAATTAGAACATGTATTTAATGATGTAGTAACTGAGTCTTTTGATGAAATTCATTTCAATATTGAACAAAAGTGTTTTACTTTGTTCATTGACATTTATTTGCGGCTTTACCCTATTGCATTTTTGTGTTTATAGCAAAATAAATAAATAAATCAGACGATGGCTACCTGCATGTTGTGATTGTCCCTTGAATGGAAAGGAACAAATTGACAGGGGATGTGAAATCAACTAGAGGGTATACTGGGGAAATCAATCAACACTGGACATGATTTCTACAAAACAAAACCCAGCAAAGTACCTTATTCTGTGACTGTAGCTGCATCAGGCAGCTACTACAAAATGTGCATTTTCTTTGCAGGGTGTTGCCTCCTTAGTGTGCACTGAAACCTGGACCTTCAGCAAGCACCTTCCTGACATCACTGCACTATTAGATGGCTCATTTCAATGGCTTGATGACTGAGGAGCAGCTACACTAAGTTGCCTTGTGGCTTGGCACAGGTTCTAAATGCAGTAATCGATTATTCATGACATAATTAATTATTTATGAAGGTGCCCTTTGGAGCTCTCTGTATGATTCCCCAAGCCTCACTAAACAAAGGTGAGTTTCTTAGGGACAGTGGCTGCTGAATATCTCCACAGCTTCATATCCCAGCCAGGGAACAAGGATGGGATTCAGGAGGAGAACCAGCAAAAACAAATTACACAGGACAGATAGTCCGTGTTCAGAAAGTGCAAACTAACAAACATTATCCGATGCCATGTCCTATTTTAGCAGTGATGTTTTAAGAGCTCCCTCTAGCAAGATGAACTATAAAGGAGGGACGTAAGAGTCATTCAGTCAGTGTTACAGTTGAAAGCCAAGAAGTCTAGGAATTTGTCATGACCAGATATGAAAAATGACTAATGAAAAGTGCTGTAGAATATCTGAACCAGAACCTATGTCTCAGCAACAGCAAAAAGAACTCAGCAATAATTCATCTTCAAAGTTTAGAGGCAAATTAACTCCATAATTGCCGATAATGCATATACTTGCTTATAATTTGCTTTTTTTTTTGTAAGTATCTACATTAAACATGACATTTTTTTTAAAAGTGCCATAGTACACATACATTAACAGAAAAGAAAACAAACCACAATATTTCCTGCATTATTTTCATGCAGTACACACACACGTTTTCTCTTTTAATAACTGCCTTTCACCTCTCTACATAACTTGCTCAGTTCATACCTTCCCTTAAATTTCCTTCCTCTTCCTCCTGAACATTATTCTGCACGTTTTCCCAACTGTTTTCATTTCTATGTAATGTGCTCCTTCCACTTTCTAAAGATCCTATCTCCAGTTTATTTACCCCCTTTACGATATTCAGTATTTCATTTTCTAGTAACTGTTTTTTTGGCAGCCACTAAAATTAAAATTAGCAAGGCTTTACTATGTCTGGACAATTCAAGTCCTATATCCCAGCTCAAAAGAATCATTTCCTTAGTTACAACTATTTACTCCTCCAATACCTGACAGTTTGTTACATCCCCCTCCAAAAAAAAAAAAAAAAAAAACATGTTCCCAGTACCCTACTTTTTCCTATCACAACTCTGTTTGCTCTATACCTGAGGAAAAATTCTCTGAAGTCTGCTTTGTTTATCATTTGCTTCATAGTCAGATTTCAAAATAGTGCATCTGTTAAACTGTTTCTGCATATTGTTAATATTTTTGTTCTTTGCAACTTAACTTTTTTCACAGGTGCTCTACTATAGAGTGAAGTCATGCAACTTGGAAAAAAGGGAAGGGAAGTTTCTTATCATTTAAACTTTTTTCTTTTCATCAATGTGTAATGACAGAGCTCCCGTAACGGTATAATGCAGGGGCTGTAGCCCTCCTGCACAAATGATTTTTTTTCTGCACATTTTTTTTGTTTTGTACAGTGAGTTGCTAACTTTCATGATTGTGTGTAATGTTTAGATATTTTAGTAACAATGTTTTGATGAAACAATGTTTCATAGTAGACGTCCTTAATGTACAAAATTTTTAAAATACTTGATTAAGTTTTCAGGTATAAGAGATAGAAAAAGAAAAATATTACAGAATGAAAAGTATAACACAAAATCCTAACATCTACCTCCTTACCTGCTTAATATGTATTTAGGCTAAGGATAGTTGTCCAAATTGTAAAACGTCTGTAAATAATAATCACACTATTGTAATTCAAAAGTAGAATCAGAAGGAATCTGTTGATTACACAGATAATGCATACTTTATTTGGAAACAATAAATAGAATGCAAAACATTGTCATGATAACACTGAATATCATTCATACCTAAAATTCACAGATAACACACAACAGGAACATTTACTTTTGTAACAGAAAAACATGGTTCAGGTGTCTTATGCCACTAGGAGCTATCTAGGGCCTCCACCAAGTGTGAAACCAGAAGTCCGATACATTACACCCATGACAGAATTCTTTTAAAGTGTATTTATCCCAACTTGTTCTTTCAGGAACTCAATAACCTCTGTGGAATACCTTTTTTATTAATATTTTCCTTGGGGAGCTGATTAAACAGTAATTTGAGGACTAGATCTGAATAAATTTGGGCAGGTCCATTTGGCATAAGAGCTCCAGAGTCCAGTTTTGCAGATGTTGGATAAGATGGCCTCTAGGTAAAGGTCTAATGCAGTCTGGAAGTTCAGATTAAGATTTCTTTGTGGAGGGCTTAGGAAAATAACTGAAATACTTGGCAGTCTATTTTTAACTGTGTTAGTAGCAAAGTCTGTAAGGGAAATGATGGAATAATGTAATGTAAAGGGGTTCATTTCTGGTTCCAGCATTAAAGGAATAAAATTCCTAATATTAAGAAACTATTTGAATTTAATTTTTATTGAAGTTGACTCTAGAGAATAAATGTGATTTATTCCATTAGATAGACTAGGTATGTCGTCTGATGAATGCTAACAAGGTTGTCGACAATGGATTATCATTGCTATTTGCATGTATTAATTCAGAATGTGTAGGAATACGTAATTGCTATGTGTGATCAAAATCTTTAATAGTGGATGTAATTGTTTTATGTATCAGTCATGATAAGTTATATAAATATGAGATGAAACATAAATTTCTAGGTGTGTAAATTTGAAACTACCTTTTTTCCATAGGTAACATAACAATTTGATCTGAATTCTGTTTATGTTGGATTAAGCATGTTTGTTTACAAGATGTAATTTTCTTTGTTTTTAACTGAATTGTCTGCTACTTCTGTAACACTGGAGGAGCTAAAACTTCACCAGTGCCCCCTACCCTCCTTACTGCCATATTATTTTTATCTTGTCACCCAGATTAATCCCTCACCCAGCTGGGTTGTCAGCCTACCCCCATAATGATGAAGTGGGTTTGTGGCAGGAGAGTGGGCTGGAAAGCTGTCACTTAGTTGTTGGAAGCTCTACCTCCTTTATGGCATATCTTTCTAAAAAGCAAGTGAATGCAATAGAAAATGGTCTAGCAATATACCCACCATTACTAAGGCAGCAGTACTTGCCAAGATTTTTGGCATACCTATCCTAGCCACTATTCCGACTTCTAGTCACCATCAGTGCTGCTAAGAGTGGGATGCTTATCACTCCATGCCACCTTTCCTCCTGGAGAGACATGACCATGCAAAGCCTCGTCATTTCTCTTTTTTTTTTCACCAACACCAGCTCCAGCAGGTGTCTGAGCTGCTAAGTGAACCTAGGCTATGTGGGTCAGAGTCAAGGCTTTATCCCTCTGTGCCAATAGACCTGGCCTTGAAACCATAATTAGATAAATGACTTTTAAGGGTTTGCTAAGTCATATGTATGAAACATCCTGTCCATATATTTCTCCCAAACCCTTCTGATTTCTAAATACCAGATGTAATTCAGGTCTTTATTTTGCTGGTGTGTGGTATACTGAGCTTGTTGGAGTTCTGCTTCATTAACTGGACTTTGTTTGTATATTACCCTTATTTCATCAGGATTTGGACCTGCTGCATTAATTGGATTTTGTTGTTCATAGGTTCATAGGTAAGTACTAGGCTGTCGGCTCTGGAGCCTATCCATAAGCCTAGCCAAAAAGGTTCCCTGGCTTTCGCCACACAATAAAATTATTTTCCTCTGCCCCTTGTTATCCACTCTTGTTTCATCTGGGTTTGGACTAGACAGCAGGTGAGTCACTGACTTGCAGTGACTGCTGCTGCTGTTGGGATTGTTGGTTATTTTTGCTGCTTTTAGTAAGAAAGGGGACAGTTCTGCCCTTATCTGCCTGAATTCACTGCTGATTGTCCTGAGTTGGCTGCCTGATGCCCTCTTGTTGCAGACAGCTGCTGTTCTCTTGTAGATGTATATTTGCTTAGTATATAAGAAGCTTAGCATGGGTCTGTCACTTTATAGTACTGAGCTGTGCTGTATGGAGCTTGTTGGGGTTTTACTGCACTAACTGGATTTTATTTAGATATTGCCCATATTTTAGCTGGGTTTGGACCTGCATGCACTGAGTTGTATTTTACCTATAGCAACACAATAGTTAATTTCTAAATCTTGACGTACAACTATTGGCTATAACTATGGTTTTCTACAGGGTACAAAATGTTTTGACCCTGGACTGTCTGACCCCACTGAAATGGCAAGGCAAGAAAAAAATAAACCACAGGCAATTTGACATAAGGAAAAAAAAACATACTATACAGCTTGTGCATCCACACAGTTACTGAGAAAATGTCAAAGATTACCTAAAAAAATGGTACTTTTCCTCTAAACCCCTACCAGTTCACACTGCTGTGTCGCCGGCCGTAGCTATAAGTAATGGACGGTCCCGTGATGGTACATCACCCTAAAAGTAACTGGTAAAGGTTGTGGTGTTAATGATTATTATATTTCATGATGTGACGAGTCATCTCTGGCGAAGCAGTTCCTCTCTTTTTGATTTCAAAAAGACCCATGTTGCGGAGTTGATGTGCTCTGATGTAAGCAGCAACTGTTGTGACCATTATAATGCAGGTAGTAACATGGCCACATAGCAGGGTATATAAACAGGGTGGTAGTTAAGTGCAATGCATGTATGTCACATTCTGTCAGGCAATGCTTAAGTACAGGTCGAGGGTAGGATGTGAGACGTTTCTATGCTTTTCCTTCACTGCTGTAATGAAGACAGAACAGGTGTAATTTATTTCGGTATGTACTGTTTTAACAATGGCATTGGAATATACCGTTCCTTTGAAGGAAACTTAGGGACAGTTGATGCCTGTCACTGGCTCTGTGAAGCAAATGTATGGACAGTTGATGTTCGTCACTGGCTGTGTATGATTGTCACTGTTGAAGTGATAACTGGGCCCCATGCGCAAACTTGAAAAAACAGGTTTGTACATTGAATAGGTCTACGTTATTGCAGATGTGTTTAAAGCAACTGTGATTGAAAGGAGCAGAAAATGAATAAAAACTGACTTGCTTCTACTTTTCCGGTGTTAATGTATGTATGCACGTTCACTGAACTGACAGTTTAGTAATAGTGCGTGGTAAAATAAATCTTTCAGGGCTGTACTATTTTTGCAGAACAGATAACAAGCTTCTGAATTTATAAGGAAGGCAGGAGGAGGTGGAAGAAGAGAAAGAACTTGGTGTGCGCCAAACTAAGCACAGCCTGAAAAGGTACAGAGGCGTGGATGCTAACTTAAGGTATAACACAGAGCAGCGAGATGTAGTAGGGGTTTAACGGAAAAGTACCAAAAAAACAAAACAAAAGAGCAAGAGAAAATAAGTCATGAGGATATATACATATAAAACTGTTTAGATCATTTGCACTTGAAATACATATAATAATAATATTATTAATGTTAATTTAAAATGATGTTAATGTTTACAATGTTAAATAATATTGATTTTAAAGTTAACAAGTTAAAAAATGTATTAAATTAATTATATTTACAAATTAGATAAAATATTAAATAAATTAACATTTGCATATAAAAAACGTAAATGATATATTAAATTCCTATGGAAAAAATCATGAATGAAATAATAAGCAATAAAATGCTTTTATAAAACTTTTTTTTATATAATTGGGGTCAAATAGTCCAGGTTCAAACTGTCCACTAACTGTTCCCATAGACAATAAATATAAATTTAAACAAGAAAGTATATACAATTGCATTGGAGTCAAATCACCCAGGGTCAAACTGTCCTGCTTCTTTTTCTGCATACTTCTCAAATGTACAGATTTTTGCCTCATATTTTTGGTCCATTTTTCATGAAGAGAGGGTTTCTGGCAAATTAGTGGCAAATCATTAAAGACTGAAGTTAGAAAATAATGACAGGCATTTGAGTTTCAGACTTCATATCCTTCAGAAAATTCATACTAATGCAAAACCTGTTATTCTATCAACTTTGTAAGTTCATAAGAGCAATATTTAAAAACTGTTCATATTTTTGGGCCTTTGTCCCACTTTTATTTATGGCTTTTTCCAGATTTCTTGCTCCAAGACATTTAGAGGTATCTCTGCATTTCTAGCTGTTTTACTGAGGTCCCTCACGCTAAAGCTGACTCTCATGATCTGTCTCATTTTTTTATTGCTGGGCAATTGAAGGTTTCTTTTACTTTTCTTTGTGGTAGTTTATAAGTTAGTTACACATTAATATCTGGTCACAAATTTGTCTACGTTATTGTGGGTTTTCAGTTTTCTTCATCCCCTTCTGTTGTGAAACAGCATAATTTAAATCTCTGAGGCAGTATAGCAACTGATTCATAACTGCTTAGTGGCAATCTCTAACTTTTAATATTACTGATACTACTAGTAAGAGGTGTAAATATATTTTTTAATTTGGTATCAAACCTTTTACACACTATGCTTGACTGAGCAGTATAGCCCTAGATCATAATCACATAAAAATACATCAATTTCTGCAGAGGTTATTAAGAAATTTGTACCTAAACAGTTAAGACCTCTTGTGAACAAAACTTAGTCACATTTCACTTTAACACGTCTTCTTCTGTACCTTCACCCCCAACTAAAGTAAGCTGCTTTGATTCTACATCTACTCCTATAAGGACTCCCAAGTTTGTAGTCATACTTGGTAATATAATAGAGATCCATAACCCTATAGTTAGGGACACTGGTGCTCCATACACCAGGCTGTGCATGGATAGGGCCACAGTCAGCAGTCTCCCTCTCTACAGAATGCCAGGATGCAGGATACAACAACAGTCATTATAGCCATTAGGCTTCTTCAACTTAAATATGACTATGATCTTGTTGTCATCAATATTGTGGTGAATGACCTTGGTAGGTCTACCCTGGGGAGATGCAGAGACATATGACAGAGCTCTATATCTATGCAGCCATCCAAAGCAAGTAACAGACTTGTCTTGGGCAGTATCTTGTCTTCTCCATGAATGATATCACAGTTTCAAGCACAAATAGTTGATTTCAACTCAATGCTACAAGTTTGAACAATAAATTGCTTGATGATTTGAATGCCTTTCTTATACTTCAGCATCTTTATATATGTGCTACTACAGGAACCTAGATTTGGTGTTCTGATAACACTCTCTCTACAGTTGCATACAACACCTATGACTCAGTTTGACAATCTGAGCTCTTTGACATTTGTTGACCTTTGCTAAAATCAATTTTCACATCATTGTTAGCTATAACTGTGCTTCAGTATCACCTGAGGACCACGGTAGGTACCCTGACAAGCAGGATCCCATATCTGTTGATCACATTTCCCTGATTCTAGATCAATTCAATTATTCATCCATCAATTAGGAGTCTTGCACAACTAGCAATAAATAAACTTAATGCTTCCTATATTTCATTAACACCAGCGCCATATATCAAATTGTCCAAATCCGTGAGACAGAAACAGAGACTTAACTTTGTCCTTATAAATGCTGCTTTTGCCTGCACATATTCTAATGTTATCCCACTTTTGGCAATAACTGTCACCTTTTCCTCAAAATTAGTACCATAAGTTCAGGTACATTAATTGACTACTCCAAAGTAAACTTATATCCCAGAATTTGTGGGTCAATCCCTAATTTAGAACTCTCAGACAAACTCATTTTATAATAACAGGAGAAAAGTGTATGGTTTGTATATGTAAATGGACCTGGTCCAGTTGGACTGTCCCGCTTAACAAATGTAAAATAAATAAAACATAAATAAGCAAGTCTGCAGGGATCTTAAATGAATTATTAGAAAAAGTAAAGCTGAATATGAACTGAAGGGAGCTAAATATTTTAAAGGATGATGACAAGGCTTTTTTAAATATATTAGAAGTAACACCCAATACTGCACTGAACTTCAGGTGAGCAGAACTACCTCTTCTGATAGCAATGCCACCGTAAATGTCCTGGCTGATAAATCTAGTTTAAATTTGGATGGGATCATACGAATTCACCTTAGGGAACAGAAGCACAGCCCTTATCAAGAAGTGAGGTAAGCCTACTGGCAGTTCTTCATAAAATGCACAGCTAAGTTATATATAGTTTTTTAAACTGCCTACCTAGTACTAAACTATGAACCTATGAAGTAAGAACATCCAGTATACGTATGACTTAATTTTAAGAAAGTTAATCTATCCTAACAAAGACATGTCACATATGAGCCAATTCCTTTATTTTTTTTAGATATAAAGGGTCTTTGTTTCTACAGATTGTGTTATATCAGGGGTATAGTTTCAGTAAAGAAAGCTAAGTTAAATAGCAGTATGAACCCCAGAGACCCAATAACCCTGGGGTGTCAGCGTAAAGCTGAATTTATGACATAACCTGTAATATAGATAATGTGTCATTAAGTCCTGGTTTCTTACATGCATTCAATTTTCACTGTCAAACTAACTCCTTAAAATCTAACAGATTTAACCAGTCATCACCTCCTTTAGAATTCATTACTCAATCAATAATAAAAACCTTTTGAAATTTAAGTAAACAGTTGACTGTCTACACAATGCATTAGTCTGTTTTTTGCTCTTGATATAATTTACAAGGTTGTAAATTCTATCCTGCAACCTCCTCTTGGTCTTACCTATGTAGAAGGCAGTACATGCTGTGCAACTTGCCAGGTAAACAATCCTCATATTACAATTTAAATGCTCAGGCCATCCTATGGATTTGTTGTATCTGTCTAGAATGACATAGGGGCCCAGAGACCCAATAACCCTGGGGTGTCAGCATAAAGCTCTAAAATCTACAATACTTACATGCCCCACATTTAGCCATTGTTTCAGGTTTATGTAAAATACTAGAAGTATAAACATCCGTATGATTCTCCAAAAGTAATTTTAAATTTCTTCCTTTACAATGAACAATGTGAGGTTTCTCCCGTAATTTATCTTTTAAGTCCTGTGTCAATGAAAGGTGATAATTTTTATTCATAATATTAACAATTGGCCTCACATCTCTTTCAAAAGGTATAACCACAGAGATTCTATGGTTTGAGTTTTTATCTCCATTTTTATTAAATAAGTTTGTGGAAGCAGCCGCCAAATTTGGTCAGCCTTGCCTGCAAAATTTCTAGCTTAGCATTTTGAAACAAATCAAGGGATAATCCCTAGACGTGAATATAGCTATCAAAAATTCCACTTTGTCCATCAAAATATCACTGATAAGTCTGGCAAGGTAAACCATCTGCCCCTTAACTATATTTCTCTTTTGAAAGGGTGTGTGGTAACTATTATAGTCAAGGTAAGACTTAGAAAAGGTTTCCTTTAGATACACAGTCGATGTAAAACACCTTTTTCCCAGAATCTTTACTAAGTGCTATGTCCAGATAATTGATCTTTAAGAAACCATAGTGGTTGGGTAAATTTCAAAAGTCCAGTTGTCTGATGTATGTAATCAATACATTTCATAAGTTGACTAATCTAACCAATCCACATAATAAAGATATCATCCAAATACCTATAATAAACCTGAATAAAATCGTAAAATTTGCAAGAACAATTAAACTTTTCTCCCACCAGGATAAAACTAAATTCATATAAATTGGGGCACACAAAGCACCTATCACCATTTCATAAGTCTGCTGGAAATATTCACCCTCAAAATAAACAAAATTGTCTTTAACATGATGTCTATTAAGTCATATAACACCATAATGTCACTATTGTCATAAAATGAAAAATCAGTTAATATATGCAAAAAACTGTCTAAACCTGTGTCATGTGGTATAATGAAAATAAAGGTTAATCACATCAATAGTCACAGACAAATGTTCCTCATTAAAGGGTACCACATTATAGTTCTCTAGAAAATGCCACAAATCCTTTAAAACATAAGACAAATTGTCCAGCATTGGCTTGGTTACCTGTCAACATAAATCATCAGTACTTCCATTTTTGACTTTGTGGCTGCAACTATGGGTCTTAAAGGAGGATCCACCACAGGTTTAAGGATTTTTGAGATACAGAAATTTGCGAGAATAACATAATGATTAACAACAGAAAGTCATGTCATTGACTTGTGATGAAACCCTGCCTTAATAGATCAAATAAACAGCAGTCAACTTTAGCACAGGCAATATGATTCTCTTTCTTTGTTTTTGACTATGTGTCATCTTTGCCTTGACTTTGAGTTTAAAGCAAGTATGAACAGGGATGGAGGAGTAGACAGACTTGGTCAACACTTCTAATTTATAAATTAAATTAGAGACTTACATCCATTAACAGATAAATAACATAATGTGGAAGCAGAGTGGAGATACTATTAAATGTGGATTCTGGAAGTCTGAGTACCTTTAACAGATTTAATAGGAATTGTATATGTACTTTATCAAGTGCTTTAACTGCATCTGTTAAGCAAAAGCTATATCAGTAATCTGATGCTGATTGTTGTGAACATAGAGTAACATGGCTTATATATATATATATATATATATATATATATATATGGGATTCGTACAGATCACCGAACGGCAACATAACCGAAACAGATTCGGCTGGGCATACTTGCGCGAATGTGCGTTTCACCAAAAGGCACTTTCGCGTAAGTATGCCTGTTGTGGAGATCGCACTACAGTGGGGATAAGGGAAAATTCCCTTTTCCCCACTGTAGTGTAACCTTGGAGTGAGAATATTTAAGTAGGGGGGTATAGGGGGGTGCAGGGGGGCTTGCCCCCTTGCAAAAACATAAAAATAATGTTTTATTCTTTTTTGCTTAAACACACTTTAAAGAAAGCGCTTTTTCAGTGAAAGCACTTTCATTAAAGTGTGTTCGGTGATTGTGGATTCGGACTATTGAACTTTTGTTCAATAGTCCTAGATCTATATATATATATATATATATATATATATATATATATATATATATATATTTTTTTTTTTTTTTTTTTTTTTTAATATACACACACACATACAGTTGTCTGGATGGACTTAACAAAAATATATTATAATGCATTTTCAAAGATAAATGTGGAAGTATGTAATTACAAATGAACCTTAGGTACTAGTACCTGGGGAAAGAATTTTATAAAATTCAAAGTTTCTGGACCTGGTGTTTTACATTAGATTAAAGAATAAATCATTTCCTATGTTGTTTTGAGATTTAAGTTATTAAGGGCAAATATTATGTTGGATGCTTTAATTCTATGTTGATTTTTTTTGCGAAATGTATTTGTAGAAGTGTAATTACGATAATTTTTCCTGTTACTATGAGTTGATTATTTCCATGGCACATTCCAGATTTTTATGCATTCTTGTATTTAAATGCAAGATGTTTTAAAAAAGGCAACTATTTAATTTTAAATACAGCTTGTTTTTCATAAAAAAGTTGCTTGCTAAAATATGTTAAATATTCAGAATCCTATGATTTTTGTTTCATTATAAACAATGTAGTATCATAAAAAGTCAATAATAATCTATATGATAGAACTGCAAGGGTTTTATTTTATTTATTTATTTATTTTTATTTAACATTTATTTACTGGGAAAATTCCGACTTGGAACAAAGCCAATTTTCAGCGTCTGCCTGGGGAAGAACACTCCAGATGCATGTCTTTGTGACAATGGGTCAATGGAATCTTAGTAAAATGGCAATTAAAGTGCGGTCTGGGAGACTTCTTGGATTTTTTATATTTTGAGCAAAACTTTATTACAGATGAACAGACAAAAAAACTAATCAAGATCTGGATAATTTCCTGTTGTTTAAATCAGGATGGGCATGCCCGGGTAAACATGATTACTTACAGTTCTAGAAATAAAATAGAATAAATCATAAACCTGTAAGCTATTAACAAAATTGAATCCACAGCCTTTTATTTTCATACAATCATTTTAATTATTAAATTAAGGTGATGATGATTCCAACCAAAATAACTGGTCTGGCTGCTTTAAGACTGGATACAGTGATATAGTTTGGACAGACGGTAGTAGTAGTATTCACAAAGTGTTCATAGACTTCATAGACTGAATCAATAATAAAAGTTAAACATTTAAGCAAGATTCTGAGTAATCTAATTCTGCTTTTATCATCATTCCGATTAACAGTTTAATAGTATCATTATGTAGTACAATCGTGGCTCAAGATTTACTGCCCTTAGAATTTATGAATACTTGCCTAACATTTTACCTATTGAGAGCAAATACTGCGTATTCGTAATAAATCCATTTATTATAAGTAATAGTAACAGAACCAGAGTGTACAATTTCTGATGATTTTTCTCCATTACGTAGTGATATAAACCACTGTTATTAATGGAACAGATATATGTTATGTATATTGAATAAAGTAGGTCGAGTGAGATAAGAGAAACATTCTACCCCCCATCCCTCCACCCTCAAAAAAAGACTATGCTGAAAGCTTTAATAAATTATTTACAATAAAACTAAGATTTTAAATCCAGAATTAAAAGAAATTTTTAAAACGAATATCCAATGCAATGAAGCAAAAGAAGTTATGCTTATATTAGCAGATGGAAATATTCTCAAGCTTGGAGTAGGAACTGTGACACCAAGGAATTGTGTTTAATCATTTATTTATTTAACATTTGTTTACCAGGATAGTCCAGCTGGATGACTAGTGTCCGTTTTCAGCAGAGTCCTGGGGAGAAAAGCTTCATACAGTAAGAAACTAGGCTAGTTATACATAGTATTAATAGTAGGTTACAGAATATGATGAGAGAGACAGTTGAGTAACATGTAGGATAGCAAATAAGTATAAAGGATATTTATAACAGTTTCATTGAATGTCATAGGTACTATATGTGTGCAAGGCATTTTCATAGTAGAACATATTTACAATATATACAATTTATACACAACGCAACTATAGAGCAACGTGTGCTGCAAAGGCTTAGGGAGATAGGCTCCTGTATTGAGTTAGGCTTCAGTAGGGTGCATTGCAGTTGCATAAAGGCTTGGAAAAGAGATATGATTTAAGGAGGTTTTTGAAAGTTGAGGAGCAGTTCTGTAGTCTGAGGTTGGGAGGTAGTGTATTCCATGTCCTTGCAGCTTCACTGGGGAAGAGGGATTCCCCATGACTGATTTTACATGGGACATTTGCGATCAGAGCTTTGTTACTGGATTGCAATTGTCTATTTGAGTTGTAGAAATTTAGAAGGCCAGATAGGGCAGGGGTTTTCTCAGATAGTATAGAATCTGGTGAGCTAGGTTGAGTTGCTGTTATTGTAATAAGTTGGGAAATTCAAGCAAGTGTAAAGTATGTAGGGACAAGGAGTGGTGAGACCAGGATGTTGCATTGGTTGCAAATCTGGCAATTTGTTGAAACAGGTGGAATGTTTATTCAGGTCAGTTTTATTTAGGTTTGTTAGCACTGGGGAAGCATAGAGTAATGTAGATAAGAGATGGGTTCTGGCAATGGCAATCCTAGACTTAGAGGTTAGGTACCTTTTGCTGCGATAGAGGGTCCCTAGTTTTTTGTGAACTTTAGAGATAGTTAGATATATATGTCTGTTAAATTTTAATTGCTGGTGGATAGTAAGTCCTAGTAATTTGGCCTCTGGGACTGGGGAGATGAGGGTTTTGTTGGCTGAGACTATGGTGAAGGTGAGGTCACTAGACTTTGTTGGCAGGAATAGCATAAGTTGTGTTTTCTTTGGATTTACTATTAATTGTGCATTATTTAGCCAGTTTTCTATCTCAGTGAAGGCTACCTGTGCTTTTTGTTGGAGGAGTTGTAGATTGGGTGCTGAGTGGATAAGGGTTGTGTCATTAGCATATTGGCGTATTTCAGCTTTTGTGGTTGCTAGGTGGATTTGGTTCGTAAAGATGTTAAAGAGGTGGGGACCGAGAATTGAGCCTTTGGGTACTCCAAGTGTAACAGGGAGAGGGGGATACAGAGTTGAGCCATTTGACAGACTGAAACTGGTTATTTAGGTAACTACTGAACCAGAGTAGGGTGGGGCTGTTGAAGTTGAGTTCTGAGAGGCAGGTTAAGAGTTTATCATTGGAGGCAGTATCAAATGCTTTCAATAAGTCTAGAAAGGTAGCAGAGACTAATTTGCCTTGCTTCCTGTAAGAGTTGATGGTGATGGTGAAGTTAATTATGGTAATGGTGGTGCTATGTGATGGGCGAAAGCAGTGCTGGGTTTTAGATAGTAGGTTGCTAGAGAAGAGGTAGGTGAGGAGTTGGTGAGTTGGTTTAAGGCTTTTAATTTCTGTTGGTTATCTTTAGGAGAAAAGACAGAAAAAGAGAGATCCTGGTATATTATTTGCAGCATGAAACTGGAAGTGTGACGGAATTCATTTTGCCAAACTATTACAAAAGAATAGAAAAAGCTTTCCTTTAGTCAGCTACCTGTGTGAGTAAATTCTGAAGTTACAGCAATGAAAGTTGATTAATATCAATAGTTTTGTCACTGAGCAAAATCTTTAAGTTACAATCCTATCCTTTATGTTGTGAATCCAGATTATGGAAGACAGAATTTGTATTATATTTTGTGTGAAAACATCCTTTGCATTCTTTAAAAAAAAAAAAAAAAAAAACTAGTAAATTTCTAAAGAAATGCCCAAAGATCACGAAGAAATGCAATATACAGGAATGGCTATGGTATATAGATTCAGCTGTCTAGAGCATTATCAAGTTCAGTGCCATTATCTTGTAAAGAGTTAAGCTGTCTAGTTAATGCATTGATTTTTGACTGTAGAAAGAGTTTTCGTGTTGCAAGGCTTTAGTTACATAAGTCCTGATTATAAGACAAGGAACTGAGTTTGTTTCTTCTGCTCATTTGGAGCTAGTGTCAGATCACCTGTTTCTTGGATAAACACTGAATTTTCTGCATAGTGTTATTTAAAGTGTGTAGTTTATTAGGAATAGCTGAAGCTTATGAGGAAATTTTTGAGCTATCTAAACTAACCTAGGTAACATTTGTAATACCCAGAGTAATTCAATGAACAAAATTAAAAGTTGTTCAGTAGAGGCTCGCCTTTTTGAATGTTGCCTGTGTTCAATCACAGTATTCTTGTGATGAGACAGAGTCTGAATCCTCAAGGTTAAAAACAGAATGCGAAGCAGGATTAGAATGCTGCCAAGATTTAGAAGCAGATTAGTTGCTTGTTTCCAGACTGTAATCCTTCAATGAAGTTTTCTGTTGTAGTAAGAAAGGATGAAATCATTTCTCCCACTTCGCAGCTGCAGTTGCATTTGTTGTGCTTGCTGTTGAGATTGTCACATCTTGCTTATTGGTTTGAGAATTATTCCAGCTAATATCTTATTTGTGAAAATAAGTTTATATGCAAAAAAAGGATATGTCTAGTGAAGAATTTGGCCCTGGAAGATGTTAGCCCTTCTTGTAGCTGCATTTTATTTCTATTTTTTTTCTCAAAATACTCATTTAACAACAGTGTAAAAGAAATGGCAGTCTTTCTGGTAGCTGACTTGCTCATAGGTGTTTACTAGGCTAACGACCACAAGGGCCTTTTTAAGCCTAGCCATGCATCCATCCCAAATCTTTGACAAGTTCTGATACCCTTGATAAGTGTAAGCATGGGCCTGGGAGATTAACCATTTACAGATTGCCTGTGTCCATTAGAGACATAGGTGCCAAACCAGGGATGAATTTCCGGTTTCCCATTCAATTGTCCAAGTTGCACTTGAATTGGGTTAGGTAGGAACTCTGCTTCACATGGATGGGGGAGCCTGTTCCATAAACGTGGTAGTCTCTGGGATACATACCTATCTCTCCAGCAGGTCCTATTTATATCACAGGCAAAGTTTAAGTCTTTAGAACAGGTAATTCTGGTGCTGTTTGTTTTGTGGATATGCAGGAGGTCCATCAGAGTGGGGTCTGACAATGCCCTGTATGCCAGGCATAGATCTCCCCTCAAAAGCCTGTAGGAGACAGAATACAGGGATAGAGCCTTGAGGCAGTCTGCATAGGACATATTACTCACACCCTGTATTCTTTTAGTGAGGAACCTCTGTGGACATTCCAATTGTTGGATATGCCTGGTTAGGTACATACCAAAAGGGTCATTGTACTCAATGACAGGTCTGATGAATGCTGAATACAGTGGAACAATGACTTCCTTGGACTTAGATGCCATACCTTTGTTTATAAGTTGGGCAACATAGAATAATTTCCACTGTAGACAAGTGATGGCCAAAGGCTAGATTACTATCTATGTGTGTCCCTAAGTCCCTGACTACTAGGTCAACTCTAAGAGGTGTGTTGTCAATATGATAGTTACCAGGGATGGATGACTTCCCAAATGATACTATATTGCATTTCTTTGCATTTAGTTTTAGTCCATGGCTCTGACACCAGTTGTTTGTCTGTGTCAGCCCCTCCTTGAGAACATTTGTGTCAGTGTGAGATTCAATAACAGCTCCTAATTTGCAATCATCTGCAAATTTAGTCAGCCAGAGACGACTGACATTGGCTTTGACTTCTGAGAAGTAAATCCCAAATAGGAGTGGTCCAAGGACTGATCCCTGAGGGACTCCCCTTGTGACTGGCCTCTTTGTAGAAGTGGAGTCCCCAATTCTAACTTCCTGGGTTCTGTCTATGAGCCAGTTGACTATCCACTGGGTGAATTACGAGTTTTTACCTAACCTCTTGAGTTTGTCCACAATGCCTGAGTGGTGTATTGTGTCAAATGCCTTGGCTAGGTCAAGGCAGGCAGTGTGAATGATTTTGCCCTCATCCATTGCTTTGGTGACCTTCTTAAAGAAGTCCACCTAGTTGAGTAGACATGATCTGCCCTTGATGAAGCCAAACTGGGTTGGGTTCAGTGTCTGGAGGTTTCCTATATCTCTGTTGATCATCTCCATGATAATTCCTTCCATGGCTTTACATATAAGTCTAGTGAGAGTTATGGGTCTGTAATTTCCAGGGTCTGTAGATGGCTCACCTTTATGCAGAGGGATGACTGTTGCTTTTCTCCATTCATGAGGAACGAAGCCTGTTTGGAGGCTACAGTTAAATAGTAATTCCAAAGGCAATGATAGGTAATGTTTCATGCTATATAGAAGGCATCCTGGGATGTTGTCTGGGCCCATTGATGCAGTGTTCTTGGTTTTAGAAAGAGCATTAAGGACCTGTTCCCTAGTGATAGTAGGGGGAGTTATATTTGATATTTCCTGAGGGAAGGTTGAGGGGGAGAGAGGAGTAAAGTTTGAGCTGAATTTATTAGCCAGGAGGTTTGCCATATCTTCTGGCTCAATATAGGTGGCTCCATTTACAATGAGCTCTGCATACAATTGTGGATTGCCTTTGAGGTTGCAGACATACCTAAAGAATGCTTTGTGGTTGTCCTTGGCCTGGGAGGCCAAACTTACCTCAAATTTGGCTTTGGTATACTTTATTTGTTCTCTGACTTGTTTGTTTAGTTTAATGAAAGTGCTTTTATCCTGCTGGGTGCTGTACCTCCTAATTTTTGCATGATGTTCTTCCTCCTGTTATATAGCTGATTGATTTTTGTGAGTCCACCAGAGTGGCTTGCTTTGTGAGTTAGTTCTGTACTTCTTCCTGCTGGGTATAGCTGCATCTATGCAGCTATTAACATGCTTGTAGAGGGTTTCTGTGAATGGTTCTGCATAGGCAGAAGTGTTCACAGGGTTTATGGGGGCTTGTCATTTTGCCAGGTTCTCATTTAATAGCAGGAGGTTAACCTTAGAATAGTTCCTGAATATTCCAGGTTTAGCTGGGGGTCCAGGTTTTATTTTTACTTCACAGTAGACCATTTTGTGGTCTGACCTTACCAGGGAAGGTATTACAGTAGGGGGTGTGCATAAGTCTTATATATCACTGTGGACCAGATCCAATATGGTTGCACTCCTGGTTGGTGTATTGACTATCTGGTCCAGGGAGCTTGTTTTTACAAAATTCAGGAATCTCTGTGCATGTGAGTTTGGTGTTTTATAGGATTCCCATTTAATAGTGGGGTAATTAAAGTCACCCATGAATATGGTATTGGGTTGGATGGTTAGTGTTTCTAATAAGTTTAAATACATGGTATGAGTTTCCTGGGTCATAGAGGGGACCTACACCTTGCAAGGGAGTGGTACTGGATTTTACCTATGGTAATTTGAACATGGAGCAACTGAAGTGCATTGTTCTCTTTGACCAGCCTTGAAGTATCTGAGAATGAAAGAGGGGGACTGACTAGCCTAAAACTTGAAGAAAAAGAAGTTGTATGGCAGTTGAAATTAAATGCTTTGGTCCCACCAGGTTTAAATGATATAATCTCTATCAGGAGCATTTTAAAACTTAAAGCTTTATTGAGATAAAAAATATACTGAATTTCACGAGAAAATAATTTAACATAGTATCTATAAATAGATTTATGTAGTTTACACTTTACATTTTATGTTCTTTTACTTTAAATTGAGGTAAAGTTGTTTCAGGAAATGATGCCATGTTTTTTAAAGTATTTAAGGGTTGATTTTTTGTTTGTGAATTGTCTGAAGAAGTTTACATATTTTTAGTAAACGAAAGCGCTAACATACATTTTTTGTTTCCTAGCGTGGTGCTTTTTCCATGTTTTATTTTTTATTAGTTTGTTGGATTATTTAGTTTGTTTGCCAGCCTTGAAGTACATTTACTTTTGATGTAAATAGAGACACCTCCACTTTTAGTCCCTGTCTGTGAAGTAGCAGGCCTAAATGTGTGGAAGGCATTATAACACTTGCACTGTTGGTGTGCTCTCTGCGGCTTTAAACCATGTCTCAGTGACTGCACAGATATCAGTATTCTGTAGGGTAAAGAGAGCTTCTAGGGAGTGGAGTTTTTAGTTTAGACTCCTAACACTGAGCAGTAATACCTTTAGGCCCTACTCTGTAAAGGTTTTCCCTGAGAATATTGTCATTGTGCAATATAAACAATGATATGAAGAGCCTTGCTGTGTATTAACTTTAACTAGTCAAATATGTGCCTGCCCTGAGCTGGAAAGTGGCTGTAACATCCCCCCCAAGGAGTAGTCCTTGCACTCTAAGGACCACTTATTAAGTTGGCCACCGTCCTTTCTCTTGACCAATAGATTACACTGTATACGCTAGTTACTTAGCCTAACTTCCTGGTTTCTGCATTCAGTAAATGAAAGAAAGCCTGATCTAATTTGTGCCTCCTTGTTAATTGGTCTGCACTGGCTATAATCAGATTGCTCTCTGTACTAACTGACCTGAAGGTGAGAAGCCTGCTATACTTAACCTCACTATGCCAGTCTTTGTTTTGTTCCACTATCTCCATTCCACACCCACTCCCCTCTTACTCTGCCATTATACTTCCCACGTACACATTTCACCTGTGATGCCCATTCACTAGCCCTCCCCAATGTTACTGTCATACAAATACTCCTATCTTTATTTTCCTATTTCCCATCTTCCATCTAATATTCAGCATCATTCCCAGCAGCCTTTCTCCCTCTCTTATCGCTTTGCACTATATTCATTCATACTTAGACCCCTCCGTAACAGTAGCTATTATTCTATATTTCAATTTCTACTTTCCTCAAATAAACCTTCACTACTTCCTATCTTAATTACAACCTCATAATCTATCCTTCCAAACCCCTATATTTATCACATTTCAGAAACATAACAGAAGATACCAGGACAACCGAACTCTTTTCTTTCACAGAAAACACTTCATGCCTTCCTACCTACCCTACCCAACCTTCAGACTCCACCACCATTAAATATCCTACAGCCCTGCAGCTTCTTGCTTCCTTCTTGATTCCAACTTCCCCACTACCTTCCAACAATAAACTACAGATCCCTTTACTTAGTCATGCTACTCCGCAGCTTATCTTGTATTCTTCTGAGTCATGTCTCATCCTACCATGACTCAATAATAACTTTCAACATTTTATTTATTTATTTTATTTATTTTACATTTGTTGACCGGGCTAGTCTAGCTGGATACATGTCCATTTTCAGTAGAGGCCCGAGGAGTTAAGCTCCAGAGTTTAAGAAGAAGTACATTTGCGATATTACAAGAAAGTAAGGGTAACAATATGCAAAGAGTACACACAAATTGAGCCAAAAAATTACAAGCAAGGTTATACAGTTAACATCATAAAAAAAATTTACATTTTAAAAATATATATATATATATATATATATTTTTTTTTTTTTGAGGGGGAGGTTGAAAAAGGGAGAGTGAGTAAGATAAGAGGGGGGTAGGGTTTCATGATGAAGGGATTTGTCTGATGGCATAGAGTGATTAGTCAGGATTAGTGCAGGGGCACATCCATTGAGATTTGAGGTGGAGTTTAATTTTCTTTTTGAAGAGATGTTTTCCAACAGTGTTGGAAAAGAGGGAGTCACCAGCTTTGTTGTTTGATTTATCAATATTTACAAGTAGTTTGTGTGCAGATCTTAGGGATTTTAGGTTATGGTAGGGGTGGATAAGGGTAGATAGTATAGGTGTTTTGTCAGGTTGATGCAGAATTTGATGGGCAATGGTTAATTGATTGATTTTAAGATGGTGCTGAAATTCAAGCCAGCCTAGTAGTTTTAGATTGATACAATGGTGGGTTTTGAATGGGTTGCCTGTAGCAAATCTTGCTATATTGTGGTAAGAGTTCTCTAATTTCAGAAGATTTTTTTTTGATAGGTTTGTAAATATGGGGGAGGCATAGAGGAGGGGAGAGATAAGGTGGGTTTGAGCAATAGTAATTCTAGAGTCTGGAGTGAGGAAAGGTTTGATTCGGTAGAGAGAGCCTATTTTTTTGTTAGTATTTTTCATGGTGGTGTTTATATGTGTATCAAAGTTAAGGTTGTTATCTATGGTAATTCCTAATAGTTTAGTCGTGAGGTCTTGAGATATAGGTGTGCCATTTTAGATGTTATTGTAAAGTCTATAGGAGGAGATTTACTGGAGGGTGTAAAGAGGAGGAGTTTGGTTTTTTTGGGGTTAAGTAGGAGACAGCGTTGGGAAAACCATTCTTCAACGGAGTTAAATATGTGTTGTGTAAGGGAGTGAAGATTAGGTACTGTTGTGGCTGAGCAAATGAGTGTGGAATCATCTGCATATTGAATGCATGTAGCTTGTGGAACTATTTGGTGTAGGTCATTGATAAACAAAGAAAACAGAAGGGGACCTAATATAGACCCTTGGGGAACACCAATGGTTACAGGAAGCTGTGAAGATAGGGTGGATTTCAGAGAACTGCTTGGTGTCGGTCGTTTAAGTAGGATTTGAACCAGTTAATGGGTTGGGTGTCTAGTGACATAGATTGGAGGATATTTATGAGTATTTGGTGGTTTACCATGTCAAACGCTTTGACAGGTCTAGGAAGAGAGCTGAGGAAAGTGTGTTGTGGTTACGATTTTTGTTGATGGTGTCTGTAAAGGAGAGGAGGGCAGTGGTGGTACTATGGGATGGTCTGAAGCCATGCTGGGTATTAGAAAGTAAGTTGTATTTGAGAAGATGGTTTAGCAGTTGCTTGTGTATACATCTTTCCATGATTTTTGATAAGGGAGAGAGTAGGGCTATAGGGCGGTAGTTTGAAAATTCAGTAGAATTTCCACCCTTGTGAAGAGGGATGATATGAGATATTTTCCAAAGTTTTGGGACATATCCCTCTGTGATGGTTCTGTTTACGAGTATGGAAATTGGGTAGGCTATGGAACTGTCTGCTAATTGCAAGTATTCTCTTGGTAGTAAGTCAGCAGAGGGGGTACAAGGTTTGAGTTTTTTGATAAGTGAGAGTATGTAGGCTGTGGGGACAGGTTGGAAGAGAAAAGGGGGAGGTGGCTTTAAGTCATATTTAGATGTAACTGTGTCATTTGTAGAGAGTTGACTAGCCAGCATATGAATTGTGTCTGTAAAGAAGGAATTAAAGTCGTTGGCAATTTGGTTGTGGTTCATTGTGTCAGAGCCTTGTGGGTTGGGTGTGGTAGGTTTACTAGGCTGTAGTAGTTCATTTATATTGGCCCAGAATTTTTGTGGGCAATTTTTGCGAGTTTGCTGAGATTTTAGGTAATAGCTTTTCTTATCGGTCATTATGGCTTTTTTGGTCTGATTTCGTAGTAGTTTGTAGTGCTGGTAGTCTGTTGGGTTCTTTGTAGAGCGGGATTTGTTCCAGATCTTGTTTCTGAGTTGGATTTTCTGCTTTGTTTCTACTGAGAGCCATGGGGCAGATTTGGTTTTAATTCTAATAGATCGAGTGGGAGCGTGATGGTTAAGTATAGTTAGGAATTTTGCATTAAAATAGTCTACAGCTTCATCTAGGGGAAGGTATTTCAAGGGTGACCAGTTACAAGCATAAAGTTCATTTCTAAAGAGTTCCAAATTCAATTTCTTTTTGGTTCTGAATGTTCTAGTTATGCTTTGGGTAGGGGGGTTAGTTTTGAGCCTGATAATGTAGGTAAGTAAGTGATCACTTATATCTTCAGGGATGGTTCCTGTTTCATAAATATGGGGCTGATTGTTGGTGAGTATCCAATCTAGGATGCTTTCTTTATTGTTGGCTTTATTTATTCTAGTGGTGGAGGTGATTGTTTGGGTAAACCCATAAAGGTTAATGTGGCTAGTAGGGAGTTTGTTACAGCAAGCTTGCCAATCAATGTTTAGGTCGCCTAAGATGAATGTTTCTTGGGGTAAGTTTAGGGATAGCCAGCATAGGATGTTTTCGATGGTGGAAATGTTATTTCCAGGGGGGATATAGATGCATATGATAAAGATAGATTTGACTGAGTTAAGTTTCAGTTTGGTGATCAGAATTTCTGCATTAGAGTCCTGAGGGGGGTTTTGTTGGAAAGTGGTTATTTGAAGGCTAGATTTAGATAGGATGGCTACTCCACCTCCTTTTTCTCCGCCCTGTCTAGGCGTAGGATGTTATAGCCAGGAGGGGTGATTTCAGTGTCTTTTGTAGAAGGTTTAAGTCAGGTTTCAGTTAGGCAGATTATGTCGAAGGAGTAGTGTTCTAAGAGAGCATGCAGTTGTGTTATTTTGTTGTTAACACTATGTATGTTGAGGTTTGCTATAGAGAGTGAGTTGTGATTATTTGGTAGAGGACTAGTATTTGGGACTTGATTAAAGTTCTGATTATTAGTGTAGCTAATAGGACCTGGGTTTGGGTGAATATCTCCATCTTTAAGGGGACAGAGAAGGGTTTGAGAAGAAAGGTTTGTAAATTTGCTATGGGGCAGAGGTAGTCTTTTTGGATTTTGTTTGGTATATTTTAAGTGGGTAATTCTATGGTATTTCGGTAAAAGTTAGTTAGGTGTAGAAGTGATGTTGATATGTTGGTTATGGAATGTAGGAAGAGCTGCAGTAGTAAGTTTAGAGGGGTTGGGAAAGTGTGCTAGTAGAGGGTATTCATAGGAGGTAAGAAGAAGTGATATTGTTAAAGTTGGAAGTATTGATAGTAAGAGTAAGGTATGTGTTATGGATATGGTGGGGTGCTTATACATTGTGGTATTGATTATTATGCTGTAGATCGTTGTATAAGTGTAGTGATGCTGTAATGCAGCATCTCTCCAACTCTGACCCATGTCAACTATCCATACTTCTTCTTAAACTCTCCACACATTGCACCAAACCTATATAATGATACCTCTCAGCTTTACCCCAAATGTAACCTGATTAACTCAATTTCAACTCAAATCAAGATGAAGTGGAAGATTACACTTAAAAAAAAAAAAAAAAAGAGTAATACCACAGTATACAAAAAATCATCCTCGGAGGAGACATGCACCTTAATCCTGGTGCCACCTATCACAACCAGCATCAAGACAACTTCCTTCCACATTCTACTCTAAACCTACAATGGTCAATGCCCCCAGCCCCATGCAGTCTAACGTTTGCCACCATAATATTAGAAACATAACAAATGAAAACTACTGCTCACTACTGCTACTACAGCTCAGCAAGCTCCTGCCTGGTGCCCTGCAGAGTTCTACAGCAGCAGAGAGACAAAAGAGAGACTTTGGAGTGATTAAGTATCATTTATCTGCATTTTCTTGCTGCCTTTAGCTAATTCCGCCTAAAACGCTGGTTTTCTTGAGTTTCTGTGATTTAAAAAGCTTGTTTCAGCTACATATTGCACTTATTTTACTGCCTGCACTTTAACAAAGTCATTTTTGTGTTTAAATTACTTGTTTAACTGTTGCAGGCTACACACTCAAGTGTGATAGCCATTTCTGTGCATTTAAAGTCTTTTTTATTGTATCTGCTTTATTTTCTGAAAAAAAAAATACTTGTTTTCCCACCTTTCTAAGCTAGTATAGTCCAGTTTTCAGGTTAGTGCTGAATTCAGTGCTGTGTTACAAGTTTCTGTTTTTGCCCATACCTTACTTGGATAGAAGGAAGGTTCTCTGTTCACTGTGAGAGAGGGAGCTTTGAGCAGTGTATCTGTCCCTGGAGGAATGGTTTCAGCCCAGAAATTAGTAGGTTATTGGCCATTTCAGGCTAATTTTGATCTCTTTCATTTCCCTGCTACAAAGCCCACATTTGCAAAGTTTTTGTGCAAGTATACAGCTCAGCAAGCACCTGCCTGGTGCCCTGCAGAGTTCTGCAGCAGCAGAGAGACAAAAGAGAAACTTTGGAGTGATTAAGTATCATTTTTCTGCATTTTCTTGCTGCCTTTAGCTATGTCCACCTAAAACGCCGATTTTCTAGAGTTTCTGTGATTTAAAAACCTTGTTTCAGCTACATAGTGTACTTATTTTACTGCCTGCACTTTAACAAAGTCATTTTTGTGTTTAAATTACCTGTTTAACTGTTGTAGGCTGCACACTCAAGTATGATAGCCATTTCTGTGCATTTAAAGTGTTTTTTTGATTGTATCTGCTTTTTCTGAAAAAAAAATATATATATACTTGTTTTCTCGCCTTTCTAAGCTAGTTTAGTACAGTTTTCAGGTTAGTGCTGAATTCAGGGCTGTGTTACAAATTTCTGTGTTTGCCCATACCTTACTTAGATTGAAGGAATTTTTTCTGTTCAATGTGAGAGAGAAAGCTTTGAGCAGCCTTATCTGTCCCTGGAGGAGTGGTTTCAGCCCAGAAATTAGTATTTTATTGGCCATTTTGGGATAATTTCTCTTTCATTTTCCTGCTATAAAATCCGCATTTGCACGGTTTTATGCACTGGGCAGTGCCGGGTAGCTAGGGTATAACTATTCTTGGCTCCACAAAGTCTACTCTTCAAATTTTCCCTTGGAACTAGACAAACTTTCAACTTAAGCACTTGTTAGAAAAATGTGTATTTGAATACATGAGAAATGCTAGTTTAAAAAGCAAAGTAGTATATAATGTATTTTATTCTATTAATCATATAGTAGAGAGGATTAATTATGTTTAAATATAAAGTAGTTTTGAAACTGCAGTGTAGCTTTAAGCGAAGCTGACCTTTGACCCTGGCAGATGCCAGCTTAGCAAGTTTTAATGTTTATGCTTTTCACAAGTGATTATCTGCTGGGTCAGGAAATTAAATGTGTGAAATAATGAAATCTTCTGCTCTTTCCTGCTGGGATGATTTGGCCTTGTATATGTATTACTGAGATAGCACACAGCTGTGTGAGAAAGTGTAACAGAGAACAAAGATATGTATTAAAAGACTGAATTTGCTATTGTATTCGAACTGATATGAAACCTTGAAGAAGTAACTTTACAGAGAGACATTATGTCTGACCAGGTGGAAAGCAAGGCCGTATTGTATCCAGAGGAAAAATTTTTTAAAATATACAGCATCAGCAGAATTAATGAATAAAGGACTGTAAGCTAAAGTGATGTAGATGCCCTGTGACATACCATGCCAGTAAGGTGGGCACAGCTTTAATGTTAAACCTATATAAAATTGTGTGCTTCCTGTTTCATGTCAGACAAAATTCTGTACTTGTACATTTTTTGCCTCCTGGTGTACACTAGTAAACTTTTGAATCTGAACCTCCGGTGTATTGAATTCTTGATTTTATTTAACAGTTTGGTCCTTCTTAGCCTGAAATTCCCTCAGACAGCTGCAGATCAGAGTCTACCGGTGGTCGAATACTGCGCAGGCAAAACGGCTCTTCTTGGGTGAAAAGACCTCTCTACTGAATTGTCGTTTAAAGAGGCTGGCCACTTTCTGATCTGTGGCCGAAGAGCAGACATTGGACAGTTCAATACCGGAGGCTCAGGTAGGAAGAATTTACCTTTTTTCTGTTTTAGATCAGGTACCAATTTACAGTATATTGTTGTCAAGATTTATTTTGCAGATCAGGGACAAAAGGAAGTACTGTATATTTGGTCATAGATCAGGGTAACAGAATAAGGTAGGCAGTTATTCTAGATACACTGCGAACAGGAACTGAGAATTTGATATCACGTGATAAAAAAGGGTTACGTAACATTTTCTTTGTCATGGGTAATCAGTGCACTAAAACATCGCGAGATCCGCCCCTAACCAAATCACAACGTTCCGATAACGTTAGGTATTATATGAAATGGGTTAACAAATATGAATTTGATGGTAAACTAGATAAAACTTCACTAGTTAAACTCCTTAAACAGCTTAAATCTGATGCGGGAGGTCAGGCAAAAAAGCAACACCAATTAGGCATTCCTCAGGCACACAGGTGGATTGAGGAAGCAAATCGTAGAGAACAGAAGCTGAAGAATTCAAAAACATTATTTTTAGACAAAGAGGATAATAACTTGGTAATAGTGACAGCTCCTCCTCCTCCTCCTCCCTTGCCCCCTCCCTTACCCTTTTCAGGATATGAAGCGAGTGGACAAGCTGGTCTGCCTCCGCGTTATCCTGAAGTTTCAGCAAGACCACAACCATTTGTTAGAGATCCTATTGAGACTACGTCCCGAACACGTAAAACACATAGGGACACAGAATCATATCAAATAGAGAGAAACTACAGGATGAGAGTGAGGAAGAAATATGCCTACTTATAGAAGTTCCAAATCCTCAGGCAGGACAGGAAGGGCAAAATCCAACACTCTTAGTATATAGACCATGGACACCGGAAGATATCCGGAGGGCTACTGAGGGAATTCCCCATCCGAAAGTTAATTTTACGAAATTTTTAGAA
Source organism: Protopterus annectens (assembly GCF_019279795.1). Lineage (NCBI taxonomy): Eukaryota > Metazoa > Chordata > Ceratodontiformes > Protopteridae > Protopterus > Protopterus annectens. Next base: position 830,598,245 of record NC_056731.1, read on the forward strand.
GATTTACAAGGCATGAGGTTGAGTTACCACTTGAATGGGGAAGAAGTAGAAAAAGTAGTAAGACAAATTATAGGTCCAGTTTGGCACATGATTTGTGGCACCTGGAATCCTCGTAATGCAGAGCTTAGACCACTCCCACATAGTGATGCAGAGTTAGACAACAGAGTGAAAGGTCTAACAGACCGAATCTCTGAGAAATGGAAACCTAGAGCAGACTGGACTTGCATTAATCAATGCATACAACAGGAAAATGAGACAATAGATGGGTACTATGCTAGATTATTAGAGTGTTTTAATAATCATAGCGGTATGTCGGTTCCTGAGAACCAAACAAATGATTCCCCGTATGAACAACAATTGAAAAATGCATTTTTGAAAGGTTGCATTGCACCTAATAGTAGCTTCATTATGAAGCATATGATAGACCATCGAACAGGGAGGCTACAAGCCTTACTCGAATACGCTAGACATGCTGAAAGATGTTTTAATAGTAAAAAGAAAAAGAAGGCGCAAGCCTTCACTGCTGAAGACGGAGCTGAAGTATTTGTATTACAGTCAGGTAAAAAGGGCAAGAAGAATGCCCAGGGAAACAAACAGTCTGACAAATGATCAGAAGATTTTGAAGAGAGAAAAAAGAGAGGTGAATGCTTCAAGTGCGGGAAAAAGGGACATCTAGCAAGGGATTGTAAGCAAAACAAAAAGGTAATTACAGAAGATAAGGGAGATGAGGACTGACTATATGATAGTGAAGATACATCATGTGAAAGTCAGAAATCATCAGGAAAAGTTAATAAACAGAAAACAAATGTAAATGTGATAGAAGGAGTAGAGGAAGTGCAAGTTGATATGGAGGATGAAGAAAATTAAATTTTGGACTTAGCATTATTGAGTTTAGAGCTCTACTTAGCAGATACGAAACCGGAAGTTACATTTCTGGTGGAGGGAAGGGAAGTCAAATTCTTGTGTGACTCAGGAGTGTCACGGACTTTGATACACCCCTCCAAGTTACCAGAACATTCCGAATCACCTGATTATATACTAGTGAAAGCAGCAAACGGACAGCTATATAGGGAACCACTTTCCCATGATATAGCAATAACTGACCCTGTTTCAGGTATGACCCAGAGAAGTAAAATTGTTGTTTCTGCAAAGTGTCCAGTGAACCTATTGGGCAGGGACCTTATGCAGATATTTGGCATAGCACTAGTTCCAACTGTACAAGGTATGGAGGCACAGAGACAAATGGATACCTTTGTAGTGCGATCGGAGGGTGAAACTTTTTACTGGTACAGCCAGGACCTAGTCACGACTGGTCCAGGGGCAGTAACCGAGGAACTGATGAATGTAGCCATCAGTAAAGCCCCCTCCCTTGACACTGATCAACAGCATTTGTTACACTGCACTCTATACTACTGTACTACACCAGGACCTGATAGAGAGTATGAGCAAGAATTGTTTAGAAATCATGCAACTAGATTGGTTTTGCGTACTTTGTACTGGGATACTGAGGGGAACAGTGTAGTTAGCTGTTCGTTACCTCAAGAATTCCTTGCATTGTATAGATCAAATCGATTACCACATGTCAGCTTGACAAAGAGCAAAAGTGTCAAATGGGCAGATTTAGGAGAAAAAGTAACAAGATGGGAGAAACAGACTGATTTAGAACTATCAGAACAAGGGATACAAAAACAAAAACTAAATTGGTTAACACAGATACATCCAGCTGTACACTTGCAATCTAGTGAGGACAGCTGATTAGCGTTCTTATTAGAAGAAGAAGAAAAGGCCTTATGTGAAACTCCAACAACTCTTTGGTCAACAGGCTAGTCAGATGTAGGACTTATTCGAACAGCAGGACCAGTTACAATAACCTCAAAGTCAGCTTTTAGACCACAGAAAAGACAATACCCTTTGAGAAAGGATGCAGAAATAGGAATTAAGCCTATAATAGCAGCATTACTCAAAGAAGGAGTACTGGTAGAATCTCCTGATTCACCATGTAATACACCCCTATTTCCTGTTAAAAAAGCAAATGAGGAATAGCGGATGGTACAAGATTTACAAGCTGTAAATAATGCAGTAATACCTAGAGCACCTATGGTGCCAGACCCACATACTTTGTTAAATGATTTAGAACCGCAACAGAAGTATTTCTCTGTGGTAGATATCAGCAATGCTTTCTTTTCAATACCTATACATCCTGATAGTCAATATTGGTTTGCATTTACATTTCAGGGTAAAAGGTATACGTATACTCGACTACCACTGGGATATTGTGAGAGCCCAACAATATTTGCACAAGAAATGGCTAGCAATCTGGCAGGGTTTACCCTACCAGGAGGTAGTCAAACTCTACTTTATGTAGATGACATCTTGCTAGTAGCCCCCACCCAGCAACAATGCAGGGAGGATACTGTAGCATTATTGAAATTTTTAGCAACACAAGGAGACAAAGTAAACAAAAGTAAGTTACAACTTTGGAGAAAACAAGTTAGATACCTAGGATATGTAATATCCAATGAAGGTAGAATATTAGACGAGGAAAGAAAAACAGCAATCTTGCAAGCACCCAAACCAACAACCAAGAAAGAAATGATGTCTTTCTTAGGTACAACTAATTTTTGTCAGAGCTGGATACCAAATTATGCTTTGGAATCTGCTCCACTGACTGACACCAATGGCAGCACAAGATATCTTACAATGGACACCTGAAGCAGAAACGGCTTTCTGCAGGTTGAAGCAGTTGATAGCTTCTTCATTAGTTTTAGGACTTCCGAATTATCACAAACGGGTCTTTCAGACCATAGACTGTAAGCAAGGATATATGACGTCAGTATTGACGCAACAACATGGGGATAAGCAACGCCCCATAGCCTATTATTCATCACAGTTAGATCCAGTGGCATGATCTTTGCCTCACTGTGTACAAGCAGTAGTTGCAGCTGCAATGGCAGTACAGGCTTCGGCCTCAGTGGTGTTATTCCACTCTCTCACATTGAGAGTGCCTCATGCAGTTGCAATAATTTTACTGCAAGAAAAAGTGGCATACCTTTCTCCTGCTAGACATCTTTCATGTATGACTATACTGCTGAGCCAACCACATATGACAATTGAACGATGTACGACATTAAATCCATCAACATTACTTCCAACTCCTGCGGAGGGCACACCACACAGCTGCCTGCAGGAAATTGAACAGTTAGCTTTACCTAGACAAGATCTCACAGATATGCCCTTGGATAATGCCGAGGTGACATATTACGTGGACAGCTCATGCAGAAGGGGTCCTACATGGAAGAATCTGGTAGGGTATGCAGTAGTTACTGACACTGAAATTTTAGAAGCTCAATCCTTACCACACAACTTATCTGCACAGGCAGCAGAATTGGTAGCTTTGACAAGGGCATGTACTTTAGCAAAAAACAAGTGTGTAAACATATATACTGATAGTCAGTATGCTTTTTCTACAGTACATGTATTTGCACAACAATGGAAAAATAGAGGAATGATAACATCTAGGGGAAAACCTATTAATCATGCGCAATTTATTTTGGAGTTATTAGAATCTATTCAGTTACCTACCAAAGTAGCTATTTGTAAATGTGTAGCTCATACGAAACAGCAGGATAAGATTTCAAAAGGCAATGCACGAGCTGATGCAGCTGCAAAGCAAGCAGCCTCAGACTCAGAAACTTTACTTTTGAATGAGGAATTACAACCCTCTGAGATTTTAGATTTAGAAATGTTAAAAACAATGCAGACGCTTACTACAAAAGCAGAAAAACAAAAATGGATAAAACGAGATGCAATTCTTGAGAATGGACTGTACATTTCCAAAGAGAGAAAACCGATATTGCCGTCTAATTTATTTAGATATGCAGCTTTGTTGAGCCATGGGCAGTGCCATGTCTCAAAAGGGGGGATGTTACAGTTGGTAAACCGAATATTCCAAACATACGGATTCACAAATTATACACAAAAATTTTGTGCAGCTTGTCATACTTGTAACAAGCACCATGCACAAGGGGCATTTAAAACCAAGCAAGGAAGTTTTCCTATACCACCATACCCATTCCATACTATTTGTATGGATTTCATAGAATTTAATAAGTGTGAAGGGAAAAAAATTTGTTTAGTTATTATAGACATGTTTTCTAAATGGGTAGAAGCTTTTCCAACCAAAAACCCGAATGCAGCAACAGTGGCAAAAGCCCTGATAAAAGAGATAATCCCTAGATTTGGCATTCCAGAAAGGATTTATAGTGACAACGGCACTCATTTCGTGAATCAGACAATCCAGCAACTTGGGAGATTTTTTGGTATCTCCTTAAAGAACCATTGTGCCTACCACCCACAGTCAGCAGGACTGGTGGAAAGGTACAATGATACCCTCAAAAATAAGCTTAGGAAGCTAGTAGAGGAGACCCAAAAGAATTGGATATACTGTCTGCCTTTGGCACTGCTGAGTATGAGAATGGTTCTAAATGTAAAGGGTTTGACTCCCTTTGAAATGGTTTTTGGGAGAACAAATTATGTGCCTCAGTGGAAAGCTCTCATGCCTGCAGAGCAAGAGGCTGACAGTTCATTAGCTAGTTATATGAGGAAACTGTTAAAAAATAAATCTGTTTTGCAGTTTAACTCTTTTTCAGATAAGGAACAGACCAGACCGGTGGAAGCAGTCTTGGCCCCTGGGACATTCGTTTGGCTGAAAGTGACGAAAAGGAAGAATTGGGCGAGTCCAAAGTGGGAGGGACCATACCAGGTTCTGTTGGCAATGCCTACTGCAGTTAGAGTGGCCGAGAGGACGTCCTGGGTTCATTTGACACATTGTAAACCGGTAAAGAACTTTCAACTTGATAAAAACTTTGTGACTGATACACAACCAGACCAAGATGGCCAAAAACAAAGCCAATAGAAATTTAGATCAACCCCAGAGATGTTGCATAATCATTTTGTTGAGTGTACATTTATTGACTGTAATTGTGACAATTTTCCTCTTGTTGTGGTTTATCCTACACACAACCACACAAGTGAAAGTGGGAAGGCGTGATGAAACGTCTATAGACTGGCATCCAAATTTTAACATGTACCTAACCATGAAACGTGTATATGCAGAGACTATGAAAATTTCAAATTGCTTTGTTTGTACAGCTATACCAACAGCATATGGAGGACTGATAATGTCCGCTGACCCTTTGGGGATAAATGAGACTTGGGAGAATTTACTCTTCGATGCAGGAACTGTGAGATGACAAGACAAAATAGCTTTATTTTTACCTGTCACACAAAAAGGAGTTGTATGATTTTATAAAAATGATACCCTCCAGGTGGGCTGGAGCAATTGTAATATAACCATATCTTACCGATGTTACATTAAGAATGGTAATGGCAATACTTTTTGTAATACTAATTATGACTCATATTTGAACTCATTGAAAACAACTATGAATGACATTCGCAAAAATCCAGTTTTATTTAAACAATTGTCAGTTATAGATCAGAAAATGTTTCATGCAGGGCTGATGCGTATTAGTACTAAAGTAGAAAAAAAGAAGTTATGTTCTTACCATAACGTTCCATGTTAGTTGTCTTCTTCTCGCCTTCTTCTTGCTGGATGGGTTCAGAGCCGACCTCGGCTCCGACTCGGCCACTCTAAAAGCTCGAGAGTTGGTTCCACCGGCTCGAGGCTCCCCTTATATCCCACAATGCTAGGCGTGAGTTACCTCAGATCTCGTTTGTAAGCTAGGCCCAGCCTATAATAGTAATAGAATAATTAGTAACAAAATCCACCTCTATAAATAAGGGAGAAGAGAAGGGTGACCTACATCCTGATCCAGGAAATATGCACAGCAGAGCATATACCTAAAGTACAGAGGTGGTAGAAAGAGAGGTCACAATCACAATTCCTCTAGGTCTGTCCAGGCCAGGGGGCAGGAGGGTGGGACGCAAGAAGAAGGCGAAGAAGACAACTAACATGGAACGTTATGGTAAGAACATAACTTCTATGTTAAGTTGTCTATCGCCTTCATTCTTGCTGGATGGGACCGCGTCCCTAGCACCTTGTCCCGGGTGGCCTAACGGAACAGACTCCTGAGAACAGTGGAACCAAAGTTAGCTCTATGCCTAGAAGCTAAATCCAACTTATAATGAGAAATGAAAGTGTGAGGAGTAGCCCAAGTAGCCGCTGCACAAATGGTGTCAATAGGCAGTCTGTCTTGGAAGGCTAAAGAAGTAGCCAAAGCTCTGGTGGAATGGGCCTTAGGTTTATTAGGCAGCTTTTGGTGTCTAATTTCATATACAAGGGAAATCAAAGATGTTAGCCATCTGGATAATGATACCTTTGAAACTGAAAATCCCTTTCTGCCTTCCGCATAGGAGACAAACAGCTGGTCAGATTTTCTGAATTGTTTTGTTCTATCCAAATAGTACCTCAATTGACGATGAACATCCAGGCAGTGTAATTTTGTTCAGACCTATTGGAATATTCTGGAAAAAGACAGGGAGGTCAATGCTTTGATTTAGATTTGACGTCGAGACTACCTTAGGCAAAAGGACGGGTTCGCTCAGAAGGATACCCTGTCCTTATGAAACAATAGATAAGGAGGTCGACAGCTGAGTGCTTGAAGTTCTGAAACTCTTCTAGCTGAAGTAATAGCTACCAGAAAGAGAGACTTCCATGATAGCAATTTTAAAGAACAGGAGACTGCAGGTTCGAAAGGGGGAAGAATCAAAGAAGCAAGAACTAAATTTAGGTCCCAAGGAGAAGGAGGATTTCTTATAGGAGGTCTGAGAAGAAAAACTCCTTTCAAAAAGGCTTTGCAAAGCTTGTGGGACATTAAGGCAGATTCAGAAATACCCACATGAAAGTTAGAAATAGCTGCCAATTGAACTTTAAGAGTAGAGGGAGATGAACCTGCATGGAAGAGTTCAGCTAGAAAATCAAGGACTATTTGGATGGAGGCAGTGAAAGGATCTATGTCCCTTCCTTGAGCCCAATATGTGAAGCGTTTCCACTTACTCAAATAAATCTTCTGAGTGGAAGATTTATGGGAAGCTATCAAAATATCTCGAACGGAGTGAGATAATTGAGGAAGCCTGGCTAAGGTTGGAACTGGAGGAACCAAGCAGTGAGGTTCAGAGAGGGGAGGGAGCGATGTAACTGACCCGACTGATGGATCAAAAGATCTGGAACTAGGTCCAGATGCCACGGTCGCCAATAGAAATTGATGTAGAAAGGGGAACCACACCTGTCGAGGCCAGTAAGGAGCAATGAGGATCAATGAGGCCTTCTGAGCGATAGCTTTCTGTATCACTTGAGAGATTAGTGGGAAGGGAGGAAATGCATACAGAAGTCCCCGGGGCCAAACTTGGACTAGAGCGTCTCTGCTGGGTTGGCCTGGTTAAGGGAATAGAGTGAAATATTCTCTGCACTTGCTGTTTTGGGGAGTAGCAAAAAGATCGCAGCAAGGCTGACCCCACTTGAGGAAAATTTCTCTCACAACAGAGTCTTTCAGAGACCACTCGTGAGGCATGAGGATAGCTCTGCTCAACTTGTCCGCAATTTGATTGGACTTCCCGGGGATGTGCATTGCTATCAGAAACCGCTGAGAAGAAATCGACCATTGCCACAATCTGAGTGCTTCTCGACACAGGGGGTATGACCTGGTTCCGCCTTGTTTGTTGATGTACCACACTACAGACATATTGTCTGTCTGGATTGCAATCGCTCCCAAGGAAGAGAGTCTTGAAGGGCTTGCAACGCTAAAAGCACTGCTCTCATCTCCAGAACATTTATGTGCAAGTGGCATTCGTTTGGTTGCCATGTGCCCTGGACCGTCCTGCCCTGATAATGCCCCCCCCACCCGATCAGGGAGGCATCCGTTGTCAGAGTAGCAACCGGAGGGTGGAACAAAGGGTCTTCCCAACAAGAGCTGAGGGGAAGACATCCACCACATGAGATGATTTCTGCACGCCTGCGTGATCATAATGGTGTGGGACATTGGAAGTTGCTGGTATGACCATTGTGTAAAGAGCATCCATTGAAGGATCCGCATGTGGAATCTGGCTAATGGAAGCAGAGGTATGGTCACGCCATAATTCCCAACACTTTCAGAACTAACCTGGCTTTGATTCTGTTGTTGTTGAAAAGGAGTGAGACCAGTTTGTGAATGTCTGTTATTCTCTGATGTGTTAGTCTCACAGACATGTCTACTGTGTCTAGATTTGCCTATGAAAGTAATAGTACGACAAGGCGACAAAACAGACTTTTCGCAATTTATTGAAATGCCTAGCTTTGACAAATGCGAAAAGTGTAATCCCTGGCCATCAGAAGGAGATGCTTGGTGGGAGCTGTGAGGAGCCAGTCGTCCAAATATGGAAACACCTGGAATCCTTGTCGTCTCAGGTGAGAAGCTACCACTGCCATGCATTTGGTAAACACCCGGGGGGCAGTGGTGAGACCAAAGGGCAGGGCCCTGAACTGAAAATGACTGGTTCCCAGCCTGAAGCGGAGGAATCTTCTGGAGCGTCCGTTCATTTTTATGTGATAGTACGCATCCTGAAGGTCTATAGAGCACATCCAGTTTCCTTTTCCCAACAGGGGAAGGATGGATTGCAGCGTGACCATCCAAAATCTTGTTTTCTTGACTGATCTGTTCAAGATACTGAGATCCAAAATTGGTCTCCAGTCCCCTGTTTTCTTTGGAACTAAAAAGAACCTTGAGTAGATTCCGGATCCTTGCTGGTCTGCTGGAACTGGCTGAATTGCTCTTTTTGCAAGCAGTTTTGAAATTTCCAAAACCGCTAGATCCCTTTGAGCGGGTGGAACATCTGGAAGGGATTTTTTTGATTGGATTGGAATCCGAAGAAAGGGGATAGAATAGCCTTCGGAAATGACAGACTGTACCCATTTGTCTTGAGTCAGGGATAGCCAGGCTTCTGGGTACAGTGACAATCTTCCCCCGACTGCCTCCGAAGGTGGGCAGTCGGGCAACACACCTCAGGGATGCTGAAAGGGCTTATCAGAGAAGGCTTCCCGATTGCCCTGGTTCTGCGGAGCCCCCCTGCCTCGAGGGCGACGTCTACCATTGTTATTCCCGCCTCTGCCTCTGGCGGGAAAACGACTTTGTGCGTCAGGCGAAGTCCCTTGAGATTGTTTACGGAACCACATTTTCCCACTTTTCTGGCCTTTGGGGTAAGGGTCTAGAAGGAGTAGAAAAACGGACTCCGATGGCAGAAAGAGTCTTGCCATCAGTCTCGCACCTAGTCAAGGTTTCTTTCACTTGAGGACCAAAGAGAGATGATCCATCAAACGGGGAGTTAGTGAAAGACGTCTTGAAGGGGTCCGCAAAATTGCATAGCCGCATCCAGGCATGCCTACGTAAGGCCACACCTGTCCCTGCGGCCCTACTCGCTCCATCAGCCGCATAACAAAGGAGACACATGGAGGAGTTGGCTATGGAGTTAAGGGTAGCCAGCTGAGTGTTCATCTTATCTTGAAAACCCGCAGCTGTAGGGTCCTTCAACATATCACTCGCTTCTTTAATCAAGTCCCTTTGAAGACGAGTGAAATGGCACAGGTAGTTCAGCGAACGCATAGTAAATGTCGCTGACGAGAACATCCGCTTCCCGTACCTGTCCATGGACCTAGATTCCTTGTTAGGTGGATGGACAGGTACTGAAGGATCAGCTAGTTCCTTCTTAGTGGCAGCAGCTACCACCATAGCATCCACAGAAACTCCTTTTGTCAAGAACTGTTTGTCTGCTGGTGCTATGAATTTTGAGGGTCTCCTGGGAGTGGGGTCCACTGAATCAGGAGCCGTCCATGCCTTTAGCTACCACCTGCATGAGGGGGTCAAAGGGGGGAGACACCCAGGAGGTGGAAGGACGAGAGCCGAACGCCTCAAGGTACACAGATTCATCCTCCGAAGGGCTGAGGGCTGGCCAATTTCCCTCTGTTTGAGGATTTCGAGAATGTCTGCAAAGGAGACATCTTCAGAAGGGGAACGGGGGGAACCCTCGGAATCATCTAAATCTGTGTCAGATGTGATGGACTCAGGTGAGTCAATGTGTTTCCTCTTACACTTCCTCTTCCGAGGGGCTCTTCTGCCAAATCAGGAGAGGCCTCGAAGAGGATGAAATCCCCACAGGGGGTTCCTGAGGAGCTGGCTCTCTGCGGTCCGGGATGAGGGAGTGAGTCGACTTGACCTGAGGCACCGTAGAGGGAGGGGTGGACGGAGCCGACTGTGGAGTAGAGCCAGGCTCTAACACACTCCGCATGACCTCGAACGCACCCCTGTCAGGCAAAGCCAGAGGTCCCCGCCCGAGAAGCTGAGAACTTCCCTCGGCACCGACAGTGATGGCTCGAGGCCGATGTTGGAGCCGAACTTTAGCACGAGCTCCGAGAGGAAGAGCGGGTCGGACAAGGGTCCGATGCCACTCACCCCTCGAGCCGACGAGGAAGTCCGCGCCAGAATCCTCGAAGAAGAAATCGGAGCCGACGACGGAGCCGAAGACACCTGTATCGGCTCGACGCTGCCACAGTCTCGGTTCACGCCTGCCCGAGCTCAACGGAGTCGGAGGAGGAATATATTGATGGACAGGGCAGGCATCGACTGATGAGTCGGGCTCTGAAGCATTTGGGCCAGTGCCTCGGACTTAAGAAGTCGACTCACTACCCTCTGAAGGTCATGATCCGACAGCCTCGATGACCTAGAGGAGTGAGATTTATGGCTCCGCTCAGACAGCAGGGGATCCTGGAGCCGAATGAACGGAGCCAAGGGATGGTGACCTGGACCTCTTCCTAGATGTCGGCTCAAGGTCTGGTCGGAGCCGACACGGAATTTAATACCTCGGCTCCAGCCGAGCGAGGAACCACAGAAACTGTGGACTGAGACTCATCGGCTCCAGCCGGAGCCGATGTAGGCGGAGGTTTAGAAGTTAGGTCTCGGCTCAGATGCTGGAGCCGAAGACCTAGAAGCCTTGGAGGGCTTCCCTGAAGACACAGTAAGGGAATCCTCAGGCTTGAGTAAACCTCTTAAAATTAATTTATTTTTTCCTGCAGGACCCTGGGACTGAAGCCATGGCAAACAGCACAGGAGTCCTGCAGGTGCAAAGGTCCCAGGCAGTAGACACAAGAAGTGTGACCGTCTGTCAGAGACATTTTCTGACAGCACGCATCACACTTCTTGAAGCCTGAGACCTTTGATTCTTTAGACATTCCGAAAGTGCAATCACACACACAGTCAAAAACACATTGATTACACCCTGTCTAGTTTTAGCTTAAAATAAAACAACTAACTAGGTTTTAAATTAAGAAAAATAACACACACACACACTCACTAGGGAATGGAAGAAGGCCTGAAGGCCCGAGGGAAGAACTTAAAGTTCTTGTGGGGAAAAAACAGGAATTTTAAGAAAAAGGGGGCAGAATTCCTCTAAACTAAGGGAAATAAGTATAAAAATTAAAAATAAAGGGGTTTAATTACACTAACTTTACAAGAAAGTCACTTACCAAGAACCGGTAGAAAACCAACACCTCGATCGCTGTAGTGGCAAACGAGATCTGAGGTAACTCACGCCTAGCATTGTGGGATATAAGGGGAGCCTCGAGCCGGTGGAACCAACTCTCGAGCTTTTAGAGTGGCCGAGTCGGAGCCGAGGTCGGCTCCGAACCCATCCAGCAAGAATGAAGGCGAGATAGACAACTTAACATCTGTTATTTTATTTGTGGGAAAAAGGCATATAAATGGTTACCTGAGAACTGGTCCGGCAGTTGTTTTTTGGGTTATTTGGTTCCGGCAATAAGACATACTGCAGAATTACCTTTGGGTAAGATACGAAACGTGAGAGAAGCAGCTCGAAAACCTGAAGGTCCAGTTGAAAAACCTGCGAATCCAGTCAGAAAGATCGAAGCTGGCTGGAAACATAATGCCGTGAAAGATAAAAGCAAATTAACTGATATGGACTTGAGTGACAGTGTTATATCCTGGGCAGGAATATTCCCAGCCTACGGAGCAGTCAAATCGATCTGGGAGCTGAGGAAGTTGTCTAAACGATTTCATTGATGTATCTGTTACTGAAACTTTGTACCAAGATATTGAGATTGATCTCAGATGACATTTTTTCTGAAGTATAGATTAAATGACTCACCTAGCTGAAAATCCTAAGTGGAAGAAGTTGGGAGATGAAATGACACTATGCATACTTCAAAATAGAATAAAAAGTATTAATAGGGGGGAAATGTTAGAAAAATGTGTATTTGAATACATGAGAAATGCTAGTTTAAAAGCAAAGTAGTATATAATGCATTTTATTCTATTAATCATATAGTAGTAAAATTAATGTGTAAATGTAAGTAGTTTTGAAACTGCGGTGTGGCTTGAAGTGCGCATAGTGTAATTTCATAATTTCATCTCCTAGCCTTTTCCACTCAGGATTTTCAGCTAGGTGAGTCATTCAATCTATACTTCAGAAAAAGCGTCATCTGAGATCAATCTTTCAATCTCAATATCTTGGTAAAAAGTTTCAGTAACAGATACATCAACAAAATCTTTGATTAGTCTTTTCATGCAGGGAATCCTACAGCAAACACATGCTCCTATTAGGAGTATACCCACATAAATGGCAATCAGAATATTCATTAGGATGGAACCCCACCCCCCAAATAGATTCTGGAAAAAGTCCATCAGTGGGTTTGGGCCTGGTTCAGTCATGGCTGATACTTGCTGAATTACCTCTAGGTGGTTATTTATCTCATGACGATTGTCAAGAATATAAGCACAGCATTCTTCTTTGATAAGCATACACGTACCACCTCTCACCGTTAGGGTGAAGTCAAGAGCCATCCGATTTTGTAGCACAACAGTTCTCATTGTATTCAGTTCATCAGTCACCAGTTCTAGGGCGGAAAAAGTTGCATTACTCATTACTTCAAGAAGTTTCGACAACTTCCTCAGCTCCCAGATCGATTTGACTGCTCCATAGGCTGGGAATATTCCTGCCCAGGATATAACACTGTCACTCAAATCCATATGAGTCAATTCCCTTTTGTCTTTTACTGAATTATGGTCTTTCCAACCAGCTTCGATCTTCCCAACTGGATTCACAGGTTTCTTAACTGGACCTTCGGATTTTCAGGCTGTTTCTCTTACGTTTCATATCTTACCCAAAGGTAATTCTGCAGTATGTCTTATTGCCGGAACCAAGTAACCCAAAAAACAACTGCCAGACCAGTTCTCAGGTAACCATTTATATGCCTTTTTCCCACAAATAAAATAACAATTTTCTACTTTAGTACTAATACGCATCAGCCCTGCATGAAACATTTTCTGATCTATAACTGACAATTGTTTAAACAAAACTGGATTTTTTTGAATGTCACTCATAGTTGTTTTCAATTAGTTCAAATACGAGTCATAATTAGTATTGCAAAAAGTATTGCCATTACTATTCTTAATATAACATCGGTAAGATATGGTTATATTACAATTGCTCCAGCCCACCTGGAGAGTGTCATTTTTGAAAAAACATACAATTCCTTTTTGTGTGACAGGTAAAAATAAAGCTATTTTGTCCTGTGATCTCACAGTTCCTGTGTCGAAAAGTAAATTCTCCCAAGTCTCATTTATCCCCAAAGGGACAGCGGACATTATCAGCTGTACAAACCCAGCAATTTGAAATGTTCATAGTCTCTGCATATACACGTTTCATGGCTAGGTATGTGTTAAAATTTGGATGCCAGTCTATAGACGTTTCATCACGCCTTCCCACTTTCACTTGTGTGGTTGTGTGTAGGATAAACCACAGCAAGAGGAAAATTGACACAATTACAGTTAATAAATGTACACTCAACAAAATGATTATGCAACATCTCTGGGGTTGATCTAAACTTCTATTTGCTTTGTTTTTGGCTATCTCGGTCTGGTTGTATATCAGTCACAAAGTTCTTTACCGGTTTACAATGCGTTAAATGAACCCAGGACGTCCTCTCGGCCACTCTAACTGCAGTAGGCGTTGCCAACAGAACCTGGTACAGTCCCTCCCACTTTGGACTCGTCCAATTCTTCCTTTTTGTCACTTTCAGCCAGATCCACGAGCCTGGGGCCAAGACTGCTTCCACCAGTCTGGTCTGTTCCTTATCTGAAAAAGAGTTAAACTGCAAAACAGATTTATTTGTTAACAGTTTCCTCATATAACTAGCTAATGAACTGTCAGCCTCTTGCTCTGCAGGCATGAGAGCTTTCCACTGAGGCACATAATATGCTCTCCCAAAAACCATTTCAAAGGGAGTCAAACCCTTTACATTTGGAACCGTTCTCATACACAGCAGTGCTAAAGGCAGACAGTATATCCAATTCTTTTGGGTCTCCTCTACTAGCTTCCTAAGCTTATTCTTTAGGGTACCATTGTACCTTTCCACCAGTCCTGCTGACTGTGGGTGGTAAGCACAATGGTTCTTTAAGGAGATACCAAAAAATCTCCCAAGCTGGTGAATCGTCTGATTTACAAAATGTGTGCCATTGTCACTATAAATCCTTTCCGGAATGCCAAATCTAGGGATTACTTCTTTTATCAGGGCTTTTGCCACTGTTGCTGCATCCGGGTTTTTGGTTGGAAAAGCTTCTACCCATTTAGAAAACATGTCTACAATAACTAAACAAAACTTTTTCCCTTCACATTTATTCAATTCTATGAAATTCATACAAATAGTATGGAACGGGTATGGTGGTATAGGAAAACTTCCTTGCTTGATTTTAAATGCCCCTTGTGCATGGTGCTTGTTACAAGTATGACAAGCTGCACAAATTTTTTTTGTGTAATTTGTGTATCCATATGTTTGGAATATTCGATTTACTAACTGTACCATCCCCCCGCTGAGACATGGCACTGCCCATGGCTCAACAAAGCTGCATATCTAAATAAATTAGACGGCAATATCAGTTTTCTTTCTTTGGAAATGAACAGTCCATTCAAAAGAATTGCACCTCGTTTTACCCATTTTTGTTTCTCTGCTTTTGTTGTAAGCGTCTGCATTGTTTTTAACATGTCTAAATCTAAAATCTCAGAGGGTTGTAATTCCTCATTTAGAAGTAAAGTTTCTGAGTCTGAGGCTGCTTGCTTTGCAACTGCATCAGCTCGTGCATTGTCTTTTGAAATCTTATCCTGTTGTTTTGTATGAGCTACACATTTACAAATAGCTACTTTGGTAGGTAACTGAATAGATTCTAATAACTCCAAAATAAATTGCGCATGATTAATAGGTTTTCCACTAGATGTTATCATTCCTCTATTTTTCCATTGTTGTGCAAATACATGTACTGTAGAAAAAGCATACTGACTATCAGTATATATATGTTCACACTCTTGTTTTTTGCTAAAGTACATGCCCTCGTCAAAGCTATCAATTCTGATGCTTGTGCAGATAAGTTGTGTGGTAAGGATTGAGCTTCTAAAATTTCAGTGTCTGTAACTACTGCATACCCCACCAGATTCTTCCCTGTAGGAACCCTTCTGCATGAGCCGTCCACGTAATATGTCACCTCAGCATTGTCCAAGGGCATATCTGTGAGATCTTGTCTAGGTAAAGCTAACTGTTCAATTTCCTGCAGGCAGCAGTGTGGTGTGCCCTCCGCATGAGTTGGAAGTAATGTTGATGGATTCAATGTTGTATATCGTTCAATTGTCATATGAGGTTGGCTCAGCAGTATAGTCATACATGAAAGATGTCTAGCAGGAGAAAGGTATGCCACTTTCTCTTGCAGTAAAATTATTGCAACTGCATGAGGCACTCTCAATGTGAGAGGGTGGAATAACACCACTGAGGCTGAAGCCTGTACTGCCATTGCAGCTGCAACTACTGCTTGTACACAGTGAGGCAAAGATCGTGCCACTGGGTCTAACTGTGATGAATAGTAGGCTATGGGGCGTTGCTTGTCCCCATGTTGTTGCGTCAATACTGACGTCATATATCCTTGCTTACAATCTATGGTCTGAAAAAAACGTTTGTGATAATTTGGAAGTCCAAAAACTAATGAAGAAGCTATCAACTGCTTCAACCTGCAGAAAGCCGTTTCTGCTTCGGGTGTCCATTGTAAGATATCTTGTGCTGCCATTGGTGTCTTATATATCAAGTCAGTCAGTGGAGCAAATTCCAAAGCATAATTTGGTATCCAGCTCCGACAAAAATTAGTTTTACCGAAGAAAGACATAATTTCTTTCTTGGTTGTTGGTTTGAGTGCTTGCAAAATTGCTGTTTTTCTTTCCTCATCTAGTATTCTACCTTCATTGGATATTACATATCCTAGGTATCTAACTTGTTTTCTCCAAAGTTGTAACTTACTTTTGTTTACTTTGTGTCCTTGTGTTGCCAAAAATTTAAATAATGCTACAGTATCCTCCCTGCACTGTTGCTGGGTGGGGGCTGCTATCAAGATGTCATCTACGTAAAGTAGAATTTGACTACCTCCCGGTGGGGTAAACCCTGCCAGGTTGCTAGCCATTTCTTGTGCAAATATTGTCGGGCTCTCACAATATCCCTGTGGTAGTCGAGTATATGCATACCTTTTTCCCTGAAATGTAAATGCAAACCAATATTGACTATCAGGATGTATAGGTATTGAAAAGAAAGCATTGCTAATATCTACCACAGAGAAATACTTCTGTTGTGGTTCTAAATCGTTTAACAAGGTATGTGGGTCTGGCACCGTAGTTGCTCTAGGTATTACTGCATTATTTACAGCTTGTAAATCTTGTACCATCTGCCATTCCCCGTTTGCTTTTTTAACAGGAAATAGGGGTGTATTACATGGTGAATCAGGAGATTCTACCAGTACTCCTTCTTTGAGTAATGCTGCTATTATAGGCTTAATTCCTATTTCTGTATCCTTTCTCAAAGGGTATTGTCTTTTCTGTGGTCTAAAAGCTGACTTTGGGGTAATTGTAACTGGTCCTGCTGTTCAAATAAGTCCTACATCTGACTTGCCTGTTGACCAAAGAGTTGTTGGAATTTCACATAAGGCCTTTTCTTCTTCTTCTAATAAAAATGCTAATCAGCTGTCCTCGCTAGATTGCAAGTGTACAGCTGGATATGTCTGTGTCAACCAATTCAGTTTTTATTTTTGTATCCCTTGTTCTGACAGTTCTAAATCAGTCTGTTTCTCCCATCTTGTTACTTTTTCTCCTAAATCTGCCCATTTGACACTTTTGCTCTTTGTTAAGCTGACATGTGGTAACCGATTTGATCTATACAATGCAAGGAATTCTTGAGGTAATGAACAGCTAACTACACTGTTCCCCTCAGTATCCCAGTACAAAGTACGCAAAACCAATCTAGTTGCACGATTTCTAAACAATTCTTGCTCATACTCTCTATCAGGTTCTGGTGTAGTATAGTAGTATAGAGTACAGTGTAACAAATGCTGTCGATCAGTGTCAAGGGAGGGGGCTTTACTGATGGCTACATTCATCAGTTCCTCGGTTACTGCCTCTGGACCAGTTGTGACTAGGTCCTGGCTGTACCAGTAAAAAGTTTCACCCTCCGATCGCACTACAAAGGTATCCATTTGTCTCTGTGCCTCCATACCTTGTACAGTTGGAACTACTGCTATGCCAATTATCTGCATAAGGTCCCTGCCCAATAGGTTTACTGGACACTTTGCAGAAACAACTATTTTACTTTTCTGGGTCATACCTGAAACAGGGTCAGTTATTGCTATATCATGGGAAAGTGGTTCCCTGTATAGCTGTCCATTTGCGGCTTTTACTAGTATATAATCAGGTGATTCTGAATGCTCTGGTAACTTGGAGGAGTGTATCAAAGTCCGTGATGCTCCTGAGTCACATAGGAATTTGACTTCCCTTCCCTCTACCAGAAGTGTAACTTCCGGTTTCGTATCTGCCAAGTAGAGCTCTAAGCTCAATAATGCTAAGTCCAAAATGTCACTTTCTTCATCCTCCATATCTACTTGCACTTCCTCTACTCCTTCTATCACATTTACATTTGCTTTTTGTTTATTAACTTTTCCTGATGATTTCTGACTTTCACATGATGTATCCTCACTATCATATAGTCAGTCCTCATCTCCTTTATCTTCTGTGATTACCTTTTTGTTTTGCCTACAATCCTTTGCTAGATGTTCTTTTTTCCCGCACTTGAAGCATTCACCTTTCTTTTTCCTCTCTTCAAAATCTTCTGATCGTTTGTCAGACTGTTTGTTTCCCTGGGCATTCTTCTTGCCCTTTTTACCTGACTGTAATACAAATACTTCAGCTCCGTCTTCAGCAGTGAAGACTTGTGCCTTTTTTTTCTTTTTACTATTAAAACGTCTTTCAGCATGTCTAGCGTATTCGAGTAAGTCTTGTAGCCTCCTGTTCGATGGTCTATCATATGCTTCGTAATGAAGCTACTAATAGGTGCAATGCAACCTTTCAAAAATGCATTTTTTAATTGTTGTTCATACCGGGAATCATTTGTTTGGTTCTCAGGAACCGACATACCGCTATGATTATTAAAACATTCTAATAATCCAGCATAATATCCATCTATTGTCTCATTTTCCTGTTGTATGCATTGATTAATGCAAGTCCAGTCTGCTCTGGGTTTCCATTTCTCAGAGATTTGGTCTGTCAGACCTTTCACTCTGTTGTCTAACTCTGCGTCACTATGTGGGAGTGGTCTAAGCTCTGCATTACGAGGATTCCAGGTGCCACAAATCATGTGCCAATCTGGACCTATAATTTGTCTTACTACTTTTTCTACTTCTTCCCCATTTAAGTGGTAACTTAACCTCATGCCTTGTAAATCTAAAAATTTCGTAAAATTAACTTTCGGATGGGGGATTCCCTCAGTAGCCTTCCGGATGTCCTCCAGTGTCCATGGTCTATATACTAAGAGTGTTGGGTCCTGCCCTTCCTGTCCTGCCTGAGGATTTGGAACTTCTATAAGTGGGCATATTTCTTCCTCACTCTCATCCTGTAAATTTCTCTCTACTTGGTATGATTCTGTGTCCCTATGTGTTTTATGTGTTTGGGACCTAGTTTCAATAGGATCTCTAACAAATGGTTGTGGTCTTGCTGAAACTTCAGGATAACGTGGAGGCAGACCAGCCTGCCCACTCGCTTCATATCCTGAAAAGGGTAAGGGAGGGGGTAAGGGAGGAGGAGCTGTTGCTATTACCAAGTTATTATCTTCTTTGTCTAAAAATAATGTTTTTGAATTTTTAAGCTTCTGTTCTCTACGATTTGCTTCCTCAATCCACCTGTGTGCTTGAGGAATGCCTAGCTGGCATTGCTTTTTTGCCTGACCTCCCACATCAGATTTAAGCTGTTTAAGGAGTTTAACTAGTGAAGTTTTATCTAGTTTACCATCAAATTCATATTTATTAACCCATTTCGCATAATACCCAACGTTATCAGAACGTTGTAATTGCATGTATTTTGCGTCTTCGGTTAGGGGCGGATCTCGTGAGGTTTTGGTGCACTGATTACCCATGTCAAAGAAAATGTTATGTAACCCTTTTTTATCACATGATATCAAGTTCTTAGTTCCTGTTCACAGTTTATCTAGAATAACTGCCTACCTTATTCTGTTACCCTGATCTATGACCAAATATACAGTACTTCCTTTTGTCCCTGATCTGCAAAACAAATCTTGACAACAATATACTGTAACCTAGTCCCTGATCTAAAACAGAAAAAAGGCAAATTCTTCCTACCTGAGCCTCCGGTATTGAACTGTTTAATATCCACTCTTCGGCCACAGATCAGAAAGTGGCCAGCCTCTTTACACGACAATTCAGTCGGAAGTCTTTTCACCCAAGAAGAACCATTTCGGTAACTTCTCCTGCGCAGTATTCGACCACCGGTAGACTCTGATCTGCAGCTGTCTGAGGGAATTTTCCGGCTAAGAAGGACCAAACTGTTAAATAAAATTAAGAATTCAATACACAGGAGATTCAGATTCAAAAGTTTACTAGTGTACACCAGGAGGCAAAAAACGTACAAGTACAGAATTTTGTCTGACATGAAACAGGAAGCACATAATTTTATATAGGTTTAACATTTAAGCTATGCCCACCTTACTGACATGATATGTCACAGGGCATCTACATCACTTTAGCTTACAAGCCTTCATTCATTAAATCTACTGATGCTGTATATTTAAAAAAAACTTTTCCTCTAGATACAATACGGCCTTGCTATCCAGCTGGTCAGTCATAATGTCTTTCTGTAAAGTTACTTGTTCAAGGTTTCATATCAGTTCGAATACAATAGCAGCTTCAGTCTTTTAATGCATGTCTTTGCTCTCTGTTACACTTTCTCACACAGCTGCGTGCTATCTTAGTAACACATATACAAGGCCAGATCATTCCAACAGGAAAGAGCAGAAGATTTCATTATTTCACACATTTAATTTCCTGATCCAGCAGATAATCACTTGTGAAAAGCATAAACATTAAAACTTGCTAAGCTAGCATTCTGCCAGGGTCAGAGATCAGCTTTGCTTCAAGCCACACTGCAGTTTCAAAACTACTTACATTTACACATGAATTAATTTTACTGCTATATGATTAATAGAATAAAATGCATTATATACTACTTTGCTTTTAAACTAGCATTTCTCATGTATTCAAATACACATTTTTCTAACAGTTACCATGCTCTATTTCAGCTGATGACTTTCCAAGTGAGTATGTTAAAATAGCAGCCAAAGGCATTGATTATCCTGTCTCAGTCCTTATATATTTATTTATCCTTTGTCATCCAGTTTAGTCCCACTAGGCTAGTTATCTCCTTTCAAGGGAGACCTGAGGTGGTATTTATACTATTAGTGTAATTTGTACTGCGGTGGTGATGCTGCGGTAGCATTGTCGCCTCATAGCAAGACGTTGTGCCGTTCGATTCTCAGCTAGAGCGTCTTCTGTGTGGAGGCATACGTGAATGGGGCATGCCTTCATTGAAGGTTGTGTGTCAGGGCTGGTAACCGGGTACGTAAAAATCCACTACCAATCATTAGCGGACCGGAGTTCCGCTGTGGCGATCCCTAACCGGGAAAAGCCGAAAGACACAAAAGTGTAATTTGACCACTGCATTGGGGAATTTCCCCATTGTTGTGAGTGGGACCCATTTTGGAGAAACACTTCCTATTTCCATTCCAAATGCAGAAGTGGCCCAGAGAAACAAGGAGGCACATGGAGAGAGGAGGAGATGATGGAGTGGTAAATAAAATGGTGGAGAAAGCAAATTTTGAGACTGGAGAATAGGTGGAAGATTCGGAGGAATTGCTTCAAAGAAATATGTTTGATGGAGTTGAGTCAGCAAATGGTGGATGTAGAATTACAACCCTCCAGTTAGAAGGGCTACTGGTGGACTAGAGCATACTAAGCTGTCTGACAGTGTTGAGGGAAGACAGGGAAGAAGCTGGTACACTTGGTGTAGTTGGGGGAGGTAAACAGATCTCAGCAAGGCTTAACCAAAAATGGAAGACTATTTGTGCTATCATCTGACTTAGGAACCATGTCTGGCATCAGAAGGCATTTGCTGAGATTGTGCACTAAGGAGATGGCTAAACCTGGAATATGTATTCCTACAAGAAAGCACTGATTTGACTTCTCATTCCCAGAGCCAAGTGGCCTCACAACATACGGTGTGGGTACATGATTTCCCCTTGTTTTCAGAAGTACCACACTACCAATATATTGTCAGGAAGTACTGCAGCATCACTCTGAGGGACTACAGTCCTGAGAGGCCTGCAATGGAAGCAGAACTGCTGGCATCTCCAAGATCTCGATGTGCAATAAGGCTTCCTGTTGAGTCCAAGTACCTTGGACTGTCTTGCCCTTGTAATGCCTCACCTACCACAGAACAGACGCATCTGTGGTTTTGTGTGTGGGGAGGGACAAAAGGACATGCCTCGTTTAATCTGGGGTGGTGTAGCCACTATTGTAGATGTCTGTGAACAGTGTTGGCTAACTGAATGACCTGATCCATGCATCCTTCCAGCTGAGGCCATGGTACAATGAAGGAACTACTGAGGAACTCCCATGTGGAACCTTGCAAATGGTAGCAAATGGATTGTTGCTGCCATAAATCCTAGTTCCTTGAGAACTACAGCTGCTAATGGATATGGATGTTGCAGTAAAAGCATCACAGCAGACTGGATTGAAGTTATCCTGTCTGGTGGATGGAGACTGGCCACTGTTTGAATCAAGTGCAGGTAGCAGCCTATGAGCACAAGTGTTTGTGTTGACCTCAGCTGGGACTTCAGTGTTTGCTGAGATTCACAAGGACAGACATGTCATTCCTTGACAAACAGCGAGTCATAGAGATATGGCAGTACACTGAATCAAAGCGGTCTCAGGTGGGTCATGACAGCTGCCATGCACTTACACATCCGGAAAGCTCTGGTGAAGGCAATGGACAGGGTCCTGAAATGGTAAGGACCATATCCCACCAGGAAGGGCAGGGATTGCTTTGAGGCATTAGCTACCTTTACATGCAAGCAGGTGTCCTGTAAACGTATAGAGCACATCCAATCTCTTTCCAGTATGCACTGAGGGATAGTTTGCACAATGACCATCTAGAACTAGTTTTCCTCACAAACATGTTTAGGTTACTGATCTCAAGTATAAGCTTAAGGTCACTTATTTTTGGGAACTAAAAAGAATCTGGAATAAACTCTGGATCCTCTTTAGTCTTTTGTGAACTTTTCAATGGCTATTTTGTTTAAGAGGTTGTATAACTCTTATTTTCACGGCTTCCTTTTGTTGAGGTGGTATGTATATAGTAAAGGAAGGAAGAATGGCCACGAAATAGGTAGGGAATTGTATAACCACTGGAATTATTTTCTTGATCCACTTATCTTGTGTGATGGCTGGCCATGCTGGTAAATGAATGGATAATCAACCTTTGACTACCTCCAGAGGTGGACAGTCAAGCAAGTCTTCAGGGATGGTGTTGCTGAATCCCAAAAGAAGGGCCACAGAATCCCTAATTTTGCAGTCCACCTCTGCCTCTAGGACAGCATCTGTTGGAGAAACCTCTATAGCCACAGGAGTTCCTGTCATCCATTTGCTTGTAGGGTGGGTGTTGTGATTTATGGTAAGAACCATTGTAGGGATGAGAACATCACCCAGATAGCTGAGAGCATTTTTCTTTCTTGTTCACTCTTGAGAAACCTTTCCTTCACCTTGGGTCTGAAAAGTGAGGCACTGTCAAAGGGGACACTGTTGAGAAATGCTCTGAACTTTTCTCTGAAACCACACAATCTGAGCCCGGTCCAACTTCTCACAGTGATCCCTGTCCCAGATATTCTAGCTGCATCCTGTGAAACATTATGTATTAGGTTTATGGAGCGTGAGGTGATACTTTGCATGGTTACCACCTGCAATTCTGTCTTTCAAAGATCTTGCTGAGGCAACTTTTTTAGAATGTCAAAGTTTTTTCCTGTCATATCATGTTCAAGTAGGGTCATATACACCAGGTAGTTCAGTGCTGTTGCAGTGAAAGTGCCAGTGGTGAAGGTGCACTTTTCTGTGTAATACTGACAATGGCTACACTGAGAAAGTACAGTTTTGTACCTACCATAAATGTAGATGTCCGATAGGTATGCATCTGCAGTCATAACATATGGGTTGTCCTGCCTCAGGCAGCCCTTCGGTCGGCCGGATTCCAAAGTCTGGATCTGGCCTCGGCTGATGTCGCACTTTCCCCGACGTCAGAGCGTCTGGGGTAGAAAAGCATCAGCCGACGCCATTTTCCTCAGTTTTTCTTGCCCCAGATGCCAGGTGCCCTCTAGGAAGGCTAAATTTGGATAGATGCTGAAAATTTCCAAACATTTACAAATTATATACATGTATAAACAAACAAATACACCATAATAGATTCCCCCAGCTAGCTAAAAGGGGGGGAAGTACCCCAGGAATACCACAGAAGGGAAGGAGGGAGGGTAATCCTGACTGCAGATGCATACCTATTGGACATCTACATTTATGGTAGGTACAAAACTGTACTATGTCCTTCAAGGATGCATCTGCAGTCATAACATATGGGTAGAATACCATAGCCAATCTGGGGGAGGAGGTACTAAGAAAAGGATGGTGTAGTTAAGATCCCCTGCAGGACTGCAGTTGCAAACCCTGCTCTGGATCTAGAGTATAAAGGTAGATTGTAATGCTTGGCAAATGTATGCATGGAGCTCCAAGTAGCAGCTTCTGAAATGTCCTTGGTTGCCACCCCTCGTAGGAAGGCTGTAGTGGTGGCCGTGGCCCTTGTGGAGTGAGGCCTGATATTTTCAGGAACTGTCTTTCCATGAAAGGAGTAGCAAAATCGAATGCAATTTCCTATCCATTTTGAAATTGTCTGTTTGGAAATTGCTCTTCCTTGCACCCCAGTTGCATATGCTACAAAAAGTTGGTCAGTTTTTCTGCTAGTTTTTGTTCTGTCCAAGTAGTAGCGTAGTTGCCTGTGTATATCCAGGGTGTGCAAAAGTTTTTCCCCTCTATTCTGTGGATTAGGGAAGAACGTAGGCAAGTGAATAGCTTGGTTCAAGGATACCCTAGATACCACCTTTGGCATAAAAGTAGGATTGGTTCTTAGGGACACCCTGTCCTGGTGGAAAATAAGAAAAGGCTACACTGCCATTAATGCTTGTAACTCAGATACTCTTCTTGCTGAAGTGATTGCCAGAAGGAATGCAGTTTTCCAAGATAGAAACTGTAGATCCGCTGATGCTGCTGGTTCAAAAGGGGGTAGTGTCAGTTTCTCCAGCACAAAGTTGAGATCACAGGCAGGTAGAGGGGGTCTTCTTGGAGGTTTAATATTTTTGATCCCTCTCAGAAATTGTCTGAGGAGAGGGTGTGAGAAGATAGGTGGATCCACATTGTATTCTGCTGAAATTGCTGAAGCATGAATCTTAATGGGAGAATAGGACAGACCATTGTGGAACAATTCTGCTAAGTATTCTAGGATATGTGTTATGTTTGCCACTGTGACATCTGAGCCTTTTGATGTGCTCCAAATGAGAAATCTCTTCCATTTAGCTGAGTATGTCTTCCTTGTGGAAGGCCTGCGAGCCTCCAGGATAATGTCCTTCACCCTCTGAGATAAAACAGTTTGATTGGGATTTAAGGAATTTTCCAGGCAGTTAGCTGCAATGTTTTCAAGTTGGGATGTAGAGTCTTGAAATTGTTCTGCGTCAGAAGAGGCCATGATTTTGCCTGAGACATGCTTCTCAATAATGGATGCCAGTGTTGTCTTGGCCAGTCCAGAGCTATTAGTATCACTTTTGGCTGTTCCTCCCTGATCTTCAGTAGAACCTTGTATATCAATGGGAGAGGTGGGAAGGCATATACTGTTAGGGCTTTCCAGCTGAAAGAGAGAGAGTCCACCCTCCAAGCTTGTGGGTGGTATGTCCTTGAGCAGAATGTCTTCAGTTGATGGTTGAGTGGGGAGGCGAACAAATCTATCTCCGGCATTCCCCATGTCTTTGCTATGAGTTGGAAGATGTCTGGGTGCAGCATCCATTCGTGTGCATCCATGGTAGTTCTGCTTAAGCTGTCCGCCAGTGCATTTTCTTTCCCTGGCACGAATTGGGAGTGTAGCTGGATATTGAGATTCAGGCATAGTTCCCACAGATTCATAGCCATCCGGCATAGAGGGTAAGAATGTGTTCCTCCCTGCTTATGTACCACATGACCGTGGTGCTGTCTGTCCTTATTAGCAGGTGTCCATGTTGGAGGAAGGGTTTGAATGCCTCGATTGCATGCCTCACTGCCAGCATTTCCTTTTGGTTTATGTGCATGCTTAGCTGTCCTTGAGGCCATAGGCCTTGGATACATTTGCCCTCCATGTGTGCTCCCCATCCTCGGTCTGAGGTGTCCGTGGTGATGGTCTGCCTTGGTTTTGGTTTGTTGAAAGGCAACCCTCTGCTGGACTGGCAGGCCTGAGCCCACCACAGGAATTCCTTTTGAAGGCATGGAATGATTGGTATTATGGTTTCTAAACTGTGACTGTGTTGAGACCATACACTCCTGAGGTACCATTGTAATTTCCTCATATGCAGCCTGGCATGCGGTATTAGAATTATGCAGGATGCCATGTAACCCAGGGCCTGCAGGATTTTCCTTGCAGTAAGCTGAGTTTGTCTTGTCAGAATCATGAAGTAATCTGGAAGTTGTTTTTGTTTTTCTTCTGTGAGAAAGGCCATTTGGTTGGTTGTGTCCAGATCTGCACCCAAAAAGGTTATCCTTTGGGATGGTACTAGTCTTGACTTTTGGATGTTGACTGTGTATCCCAAAGTCTGTAGCAGGTGTATGGCATAGGCCAAGTCCTTTATCAAATTTTTCTTGTTGTCCGCTTGTATTAGTCAGTTGTCCAGGTATGGATAAATTTGAATTCCCTGTAGTCTGCAATGTGCAATCACTGATGCCAGGCATTTCGTGAATACTCTGGGCGCAGTAGATAAGCCAAAGGGCAATGCTGAGAATTGATAATGCTCTGATCCTGCAAGAAATCTGAGGTGTCTTCTGCAACTTGGTCGAATAGGGACGTGCAGGTATGCCTCCTTGAGATCTAGAGTCACCAGCCAAGACTCCTTGCCCAACATGGGAAGAAGTTGCTGTAGGGTCAGCATTTTCAATTTTGGCACAATGAGATAAGTGTTCAGTGCGGACAGGTCGAGAATAGGCCTCCATTGATTTTCCTTTCTTGGTACAAGGAATAGTCTGGAGTAAAATCCTTGGCCTTGTTCTGAACATGGTACCTTTTCTATAGCTTTCATCTGAAGTAAATTGCTGATTTGTTTTAAAGCCTCTGCCCTCTGATTTGGTGGAAGGTTTGGCATTCCGCCTCTTTTTGGCAAAGTGTGGAAGTGAAACCTGTATCCTTTGTCTATTATTTGCAGTGTCCATGTATCCTTTGTGATATAATGCCAGTTTTTTAGAATAAAGCCAGCTTTCTGCCCAAGGGTGCTTCCAGTTGATCCCTGGTAGGCGGAATCAGAGTTAAGTCATTGAGCCTGTCCTGGTGTAGTGGTAGTTGTTGTTGCTGTTGCAATACTTCTCTGGTTGGCAGGCTACCACTGCCGGCCTCTATAGGAGCCCTTCGATTGACCTCTGCCTCTGGGGCGCCTGTTCCTGCCTCTCTGGGCTCTGTCTAAGTCTGGAAAGGACCAATTCTTAGTAGGCCAGTTTCTGCTGAATCTCGGTGGTTGTACTTGCAGGAAATCTTTAACTGTTTGCACAGATTTTGCCTTTTCTTCAACCTTTTTTAAAATCTCCTGAGCAGAGGAGCCAAATAAATTTTGTTTCTCCATTGGAGCATCCAGGAGTTTAGCTTTAACATGATCTGGCAAAGATTGTTCCTTCAGCCAGGCATGCCTTCGAACAACTGCCCCAGTCATAGCTGATCTAAATGAAGCCTCCAGTGCAACATAGCCACATTTTAAAAAATGATTACTAACCTGTTGTGAATTGTGCACCAAATCCTGAAGGGATTTACGGTCTAGGGGTTCAGGAGAAGAAAATTTCTTATTCAGTTCATCTAACAATTACTCTTGGTACTGTATCATATGAAATTGACAGTTTAATGCCCTGACAGAAAAAGTTGCAGAAGTATACACCTTCTTTCCCCATCTCTCTAAAGCTCTAGACTCTCTTTCAGAGGGTAGAGGATTTTTGGCAGTAGCGGCCGCAACCCCTTTAGGGCCCTGAGAAATAGTTTCTGGGTCTGCAGAGTGGGCTTTATACAGATGGAAATGAGAATCCGGGACCCTGTAGTATCTGTCAGGCTTGGCAGGGGCCGGAGGGAGAGTATCAGGGGCCGTACTGACATCATTGTACACATCATCAATAACATTCAGAACCGGAGGTATAGCTAAGGGCCTATGTTGAGGCAAATGCAAAAAGGTCCTTAATCTCTAGAATCAGAGAAATCCTGACCTTGCCATTGAAAATGCTCTCTCATGGAGTGCAGAGTCTCACCAAATGAAAACTCTTCAGGAGGGGAGGCCGAAGGGATAGATTCCTCAGCATCTGAATCCTCATAAGGCGAGTAAGCCCCTTCCTGGTGGTCTGACAATTCAGACCCATCCGTGGAATCATCTGAAGAGTGTGGATCAGATGGGTAAGTCCTGGGCCTTTTGTCCAGAGGAGGGTGAGAGGCCCTGTCTGGGTGAGGTTGTGAGCCCCTAATTAAGGAAATAAGGTCCTCAGCAAGGCTGAGGATCTGTGAACTTGAGGAAGGCCTCTGAGAGGTAGTTTTGGGAGGCAAAGCTTTAGATAGTTTGGCAGCCTTAGCCCTAGAGAAGGCCTTAATGGACATGGAAGCAGGGGGCCTAGCTGCCCCACGTGCAGGAGTAGAAATGTCCAAAGGTATGGTGTCGGACATTTCCTGAACACTGGTTTCGGTAGGAAGTTCTGTAGCCGATTCAGCCGAGGCCTCCCGGGGCTCGGTGATCGGAAGAATGGTTTCGGAAGAACGAATTTCCGAGGACTCGGTTTCGGCCGAAACCGAGACACTCGCGGTAGGCCTAACCGTGGTTTCAGCCGAAACCGCAGGCCGCGAGTGTCGGTCCTTTTCCTTGCATTTTTTCACCATATGCGTAGTCGGAGTTTCCGACGGCATTTTATAAGCAAAAGCGGCTCCAAAAAATTCCTCTGCAAACTCCGACCGATGTCTAAGAGTTCGTCGGTTGAAGGAAGCACAGGCTAAACAGGACGATACGTCGTGGTCTGGGCCTAAGCAAGGAAGGCAATAGGAGTGGAAATCCTTATGAGGTATTTGTTTCCCACAAACTGTTAAAAAAGCGGATCGCACACAATAAGAGAGCTGGAACACAGCTTTAATACTCAACAGATAATATATGGCAAAGTGAATGTCTAACTAATTATATCATATTTTTATCATATATATACATATTTTTATTTATAGACAATCTTTACAAATTGTAAATTACTGTTTGGATTACATCATGTAAATATTAGCTTTCATTCTATAATACAATTTCATTGCAGTAGCGACTAGTTTTTTAATGATGTATGGACAACCTTATAGGTTAGCAATTTTTAGCTTGAAATGGTGGCTCTTTAAGGTTGTCATGGTTTTTTGACTAAGCAATAATGCATTTTAATTCGATTGGCTCTATGCATTTAATTACGGGGTATAAAATATTTTCCTTGTTACCCAGCTGTTGTCTGATGAAGGCGGGTTATTTGAACTTGCCGAAAGCGCTTACGTGAATTTGGTTTTATCTGTTGAGTATTAAAGCTGTGTTCCAGCTCTCTTATTGTGTGCGATCCGCTTTTTTAACAGTTTATAGTTTGTTTTCGTTTGGCTTTATTTGTTTCCCAAAAGTTAAACAATTATTTACTTTGTCTGACATCGGCTGAGGCAAGAAAGAGTCCCCAAAGGGGTACTTAGCTTTTTTCGAAGTCTTCAGTAGCTGAATTCAATGGATCTGACCGACCGGCACTTGTGAACAGCTTCTGCTTCGGGCACCGCGCGGCAAGAAAGACTTAGGAAAATGGCGTTGGCTGATGCTTTTATACCCCAGACGCTCTGACGTCGGGGAAAGTGCGACATCAGCCGAGGCCAGACCCAGACTTTGGAATCCGGCCGACCGAAGGGCTGCCTGAGGCAGGACAACCCATATGTTATGACTGCAGATGCATCCTTGAAGGACATCAGTACTGCAGGAATTGACACTGACATTCGGGTGGCACAATGCCAGGGTAATCCTATGGGCTAGGCTTGTAAAGGCTCTAGAGCCATTAGCCTAATAGACACGTATGAACCTATGAACCTATCAATACTGATGACCTACTGCATAGATATCCTTGACACCAATGGAGCTGACACAGAGCAATGGAAGGGTGTCAGCACCGATAGAAGAATAAAGTACATTCACTAAGTTAATGTACCATAATAGTAGCTGTTTTAATGCACCATTGTTGCAGTAGCAATAACTATATTGGACGTCCGGCCAATCCACAAAGCTTTGGGCACTTTCCTGATATCCTGTACATCTACCCTAAGCATGAGAGTATGTGATGGTATAAGAAGGATGTATGGATGTGCTCCAAATCAGAGCTTTCTTGTCCAGATTTGAGGCTGAAGCATGAAGCTCTAAAACAATTCTAGTCAAAACCAGTACAAACTGTCATAGCATGTCAGGAGGG
Source organism: Protopterus annectens (assembly GCF_019279795.1). Classification (NCBI taxonomy): domain Eukaryota; kingdom Metazoa; phylum Chordata; order Ceratodontiformes; family Protopteridae; genus Protopterus; species Protopterus annectens. The sequence goes on from NC_056731.1 coordinate 830,628,418, forward strand.
TACCCCACTACTGCCTGGGAAAAATAGGAAAGAAAGAAAAGGGGGGAAGGTGCTAATACTGCAATAGTTATCTATTTAAATATCTGCTGTGATAAGCTAAGTTATACGACTGTACTTTGTTCTTCATATAGGTCACTTTTGCAGTAGTCATAACTATACAGGTCTATTGGTGTAGCTTAGGAAGAATGGGTGGATGGAGAAGGTGCATAGTCTAGAAGTCCTTGTACAGCTACAGTCCACTCCTTTCCAAAATGGCTCAGAAGTAGCCACAGCTCTAGTAGAGTAAGCCTTGACATTCCGAGGGGAACTTATGCGATGGAGAAAGTAACAAAACTGCATTACCTAAAACAGCCATCTGGAAAAAGTTTGGTTATGTACTGACAGTAATTTCTTCTTTCCATCCACAAAAAGAGAAAATTGGTTAGACTTCCTAAAATCTTTAGTCCTGTCCAGGGATAATCTCAACTGTCTATGGAAATCCAGAGTATGCAGGATTATTTCTCCTCCTTTTTTTTTATTTTGAGCTTCAGGCTAGATCACAGAGAGATGATTTAAAGTAAACTCAGGAAAAAAAAAAACAACTTGCCGTAAAAGAAGGGATGTTTCTAAGACTCACCCTGTACTTGTAGAAGGTTGTATAGACATTAACGCCTGCAATTCAGATACCAGTCTAGCTGAAGTCAGAGCAATAGGTAAATCACTTTTCCGTGTAAGAAATGTTAAACAGAATGCAGTTCAAAAAGGGAGAGTTAACTTTTCTAGTAAAAAAATAAGACCTCAAGAAGGTGGCACTTGTTTTCTAGATGGACTAATATATAAAAGCCCTTTCAAAAATCATGTAACTTAAATAATAAAGAAAAGGAGATAATAAAGGCAGACAAGCAGAAATATCAGAAAAGCGTACGTTTATAGATGTGCATGATAGGCATGACTTGAGTAAGTAAAAGAAGCAAATCAACTTTTCTCTCTTTTTTTTTTTTTTTTTTTGTGGCACCAACTAGATCATCTTTTCCACTTGCCTAAGTATGATTTTGAATAGCAGCTTTTCTAACCTCCTTTAAATTTTGCTGCAGTGCACGTCCACACAAAAAAAGTGCCTGAATGTGATCAAAAGCTATCATCTACATTGTCAGGTGAAAAGTTTGAATACTGCGATAGATTAAGGATCTCTTGCCCTGTGTAAGCAAATCCACTTTGGCAATTGGTCCTTGACAGATGAATGGAAAAGGAAACCAGTTTTGTCTGGGTCAAAGGGAAGTTACCAAAAGCATTTTTGGCAAATCCATCTTCATCTTTAGAAAAGCTCTGGATATCAGAGGAAAAAGCATAAAAAGACATTCCTATCCATTGGAAAGAAAATTACACTGTTTTCCTGGCTTTTTTTTTAAATGTCCTGTTTGAGAAAACAGAAACAGATCTACTTTTGATGACGTCTTTGGTAAGTGGCCCTTGCCAGATAACGAAAAAGGAGAACTGCTGTTGCCTAGGCCAAAAGGGAGAACCTGGGTATTAGAAGAAAGGCATAACAGAACATTCCCCAGCCATGGCAATGAGAAGGCATCGGCCTTCCAGGTCTGTTTGCAAGAAATCCTTGAAGAGAATTTCTGTTTTGAAGAGGCGGCAAACAGATCTGTATATGGTGTTCCCCACAGCTGGATCAATTGGAGGAAGACCCCCCCTGGGTGTAATATCTACTTGTGAGGGTCTGTCCTGGTTCTGCTCAGCTTGCCTGCTACAAGATTTTGCACTGACAGAATATATGAAGTCAGAAGAGTTAGACTGAGCTGAGTTGCCACCTTCCAAGCAATCACAGCAAGTCTATAAGGGGATAATATCTGATACTCCCTTTGTTTGTTTATGTACCACATCATTGTGGTGTTGTCTGAGACAACTTGCATAGGTCTTGAGCACCACAGATGATTCAAGGCTTTTAAAGCATTGATAACTGCCAACACCTCTGACATATGTGTGCTTTTTTCTGCCCTTTTAACTCCACTGACCTTGCATGTTCACACGTTTTAAATCTGTTCCCCAAGCGAAGTGTGAAGGATCTGTTGT